>NC_090324.1:22057422-22357422 GCF_040869045.1 Eurosta solidaginis
ACATCTACGAAAGAGCAAACTGGAGCCCTTTTTAAGACGCTTTTATTAGCTTGGCCTGTATCTATCTATGTACCTATATATCCATGTATGTATGTAACGGAATCTGGAGTGGAGCCGAGAGCCCCGGTAATGCAGAGGTCCGAACTCCGTTTCACCATTTGAATCATTTTAAGATAGGTACTTTAAGCTGTTGCAGGCCACCAGACAAAGGCACCATAAAAAATAATCGGGCGCACAATGGCTGTGTAAATCCAGTAGGTCACCTTAGGGGAGAATCCCCAGGAGGTGCCAATTGCCCTCTTACAGGTGAGCAGCTCTGCCGCTGCCTTCTTGGATCGCTCCACTATATGGGCAGTCCATAACAGCTTCCTATTCAGAATGACTCCCAAATACTTTACTTGATCGCTAAACGCTAAGAACGTACCCCCAATTCTTGGCGGTGTAAGATTTGGTACATGGTACTTCCTCGTGAAGAGGACAAGCTCGGGTTTATCCGTGTTGACTTCCAAACCTGTGGCGGGTTGTACTCCTGGAGCAGCTCCAGGATGTCAGCTGGGTCCGTTGACATCACTTGAACCCAGGCTCTAGCCCTTGGTCGTGAGGGGATATAACGCGCCTCCACTACCTTGAGGCGTGCGCCCTGATATACTACCCCTATCAGCGTGACGGCGGCCCTATAGAGGTTTACCGACCTGGCGTCGTCACAGGCAATTAGCTTGACATTGCCCAGGAACCACCCTGCATCGGTGTAAGATGGCGATGGTACAGGGTTGTCTTTCTTAGCCTTAACGGCCACCGTAGCGAGCGTGGCCTCGATCCACTTCCACTGTTGTTTCGGGAACCTGCCATCTTCGCTGCTCTCATCTATAATGCCAATGATCTGCCGACCCTTGGCAATTTCGACGAAAGACCGCGTCCAGCCTCCCTGCGTCTTGGCCCTTGGGGTTGGATTCATCAATGAACCTCTGACGTTTCGAGGTTTCATCACTCTCGACTAAAACTTTTAAAATTACTTGAACTAAAAAATTAAAAATAAATAATAGTTTAAAAAAACTAAAAAAAAACACGCTTTAATAGCTAACCGAACTAAAAAATAGAAAATAATTTTCAATTAAAAAGAGTTCATATAAAGTAGTAGAAGGTCAAACAATCATTTATAGTTAATCACCTCAAAATAAAATTATAATAAAATTTAAGTTATTAACAGAATAATTTAATTCACAGTAAAAAGCGTGGGGTGCTTGATATGAATGTTACAATCATTCTATTGGCAACTATCTGAGAGGAAAGATATGAAGTGTAGTCAAATGCACCCCACGCTTTTTAATATGAATTAAATTATTCTGTTAATAACTTAAATTTTATTATAATTTTATTTTGAGGTGATTAACTATAAAGGATTGTTTGACCTTCTACTACTGTTCTATAAACTATTTTTAATTGAAAATTATTTTCTATTTTTTAGTTCGGTTAGCTATAAAAGAGTGTTTTTTAGTTTTTTTAAACTATTATTTATTATCATAACTAATCTTTTGTTTTTCTTTAGCTTCTTTTACTTATTTAAAGGCTCTATCCTGTGCTATTTGTAACCTATATCTAATTTCTTTATCGTACGCCTCATAATTGTATAATGGGCTTACCGTATTTTCTTGTAAAAATTCGTAAGTCTGGGGTTTTTTACCAAAGATCAATTCGAATGGGCAATAACAATGGACTGTAGATGGGGTTGTATTGTAACAATATGCAAAATATTTAAGGTACTCATCCCAACCATCTTTGTTAATGGATATGTGTGAACGGACATGTTCATTGAAAGTTCTATGGCTACGTTCAACAGTGCCTAAAGTTTTTTGGTGATAAGGCGTAGATGTTTTGTGCTTAATATTGAGAAGCTTACAAAGTTCCTCAATCGAGCTATTTTTATATTCAGATCCCATATCCGTTATTATTGTTTTCATACTTCCATAAATTAATATGAAATTTTCGAATATGGCTCTGGCTACTGTTTTTGCATGTTTGCTCTGTATAGGAAATGCAACTAAGTATTTAGTCAAATCACATATCAGAGTGACAGCGTATTCATTTCCATTTAACGATCTCGGTAAAAGCCCAATTGTATCTATTTGTACTATTTCGAACGCCTTCGGTGGTGTTTCAGTCAAAATCATTGGATCTTTAAAATTTTTATTAATTTTATTTTTATTACAATTTACGCATTTCTTTATATATTTTCCTATATCATTTTTCATATTTTTCCAGTAAAATTTTTGTGGTATTTTATTAGTTGTGCGATTGATTCCTGGGTGGCCTTCCCAGATGGGATAGTCATGATATTTATGGGGTTACTGCAAATATTAGATCTTTGAGAACTTGGGTACCTATTTTATTTTTATTTTTAAATATGCTTACTCGAGTATTCATTATTCTTGACCAATTTGTCTCCTAAGGGACAACTGTCTTTTTCTCTTACAAGTCCTAGATTGCCGGCATTTTTAAGCCTAGTCGAATATTGTCCTAAGTCAATAATTTCCTCAACTATCCGGTTGCTTGTATTTATTATGCTACACATTTTTTATCCTTTTGGATGAAAACGAGCACGACATGTCTAATTGCAAATTTATTTATTTATTAAGCGCTTTATTTATAATAAAGTTCTCTTTGTGACTTTTTATTTTCTTCTTTCTGGCTGGTTTTTTAGTTTCCGATCTTGTGGCAACTTTAGGTATTTTGCATATTTCTGCTTACGTAAGGTTTTTAGTCGAGTATTACTTTGCGAAAAGTTATTATTTTATAAGGTTTGTGGTATAAATCTTCTACATTGACAGCCTTCATAGATGTTTTTTGATTCTATGGAAACTACTACTGTGAATTAGCAAATTCTTGAACGTAGACAGTGCTAATGAAGCTTTTCAAAAAATTCTTCTATTGAGTGAGGCATTTTGTGGTGACTCATTTGTAATTGTTTACTGTTCTTATCGAAATTGGGTTGAGTTTAGATGGTTTAGGGTGCTAAATTTGAATATTATATCAATAGCACGATTACGCAGGTTAAAAATGCTAGCCAAACATCTGAAATTTTTGGGTTAATTTTTAGCTCTGGTTCAGCTGGTGATTCATATTTTAATATTATATTCTATGATGTTTCAGAGTTTCCTTTTCCCTCCTAACCAGCTATGGCTATCATAATGCCTTGGGCTATTTAATCCACGAAGACATTTTAAAGAGATGATATGATTGAAAGAGAAAATTAAAGAAAAATAAAAATGTATTCCTGTTTCTTTGGGGGGTGGGGAAAAATGGCAATTTATGCTTATTTCTTTGTTTTTATACCTTTCTTGAAAATGAAATGGTATATTAATTTCGTCACGAAACCCAAAATTGTAAGTCCTTAAAGGAAAATAGATAGACCCACCATTAAGTATACCGAAATAATCAGAATGAAGAGCTGAGTTGATTTAGCCATGTCCGTCTGTCTGTCTGTCCGTCTATCCGTCTGTCCGTCTGTCCCTCTGTCCGTCTGTCTGTTTGTATGCAAACTAGTCCCTCAATTTTTGAGATATCTTGATAAAATTTGGTGAGCGGGTGTATTTGGATGTCCGATTAGACATTTGTCGGAACCGGCCGGATCGGACCACTATAGCATATATCCTCCATACAACCGATTTTTCAGAAAAAGAGGAATTTGTCATATCTTACTCAATTTAATAGATTGAATCTTCAAACTTCACCATATAATTTCGTATATTGCACATATTGTAGCCTGAAAAAATTGATGAGATCGGTCGTATACATAGTATATATCCCCCACAACCGATTGTTCCGATAAGAAACTTTTCGTAATTACTGCCCTATTTTAAGAGCTAGAGGCTTCAAATTTCAACGAATTCTTACGTATATAGCATATATTGTTGTCCGTAAAAATCATAAAGATCGGTGGTATATATAGTATATATATGGTGGTATATATAGTATATATATATATATATATATATTTTCGCAATTTTAGCCCCACTTTAACAGCTAGAAGCTTCAAATTTCACCAAATGCTTACGTATATAGCATATATTGTTGTCTGAAAAAATCATAGAGATCGGTTGTATATATAATATATATCTCATACAACCGATTGTTCAGATAAGAAACTATGCGCAATTTCTGCCCCATTTTAACAGCTAGAAGCTTCAAGTTTCATCAAATGCTTACGTATATAGTATATATTGTTGTGTCAAAAAATCATAGAGATCGTTGATATATATAATATATATAGGATGGTATATATATTATATATATATAGTATATATATATTATACCTTTCATTAAAATGAAATGGTATATTAATTTCGTCACGTAAACCCACCATTAAGTATACCGAAATAATCAGAATGAAGAGCTGAGTTGATTTAGCCATGTCCGTCTGTCTGTCTGTCCGTCTGTCCGTCTGTCTGTTTGTATGCAAACTAGTCCCTCAATTTTTGAGATATCTTGATAAAATTTGGTGAGCGGGTGTATTTGGGTGTCCGATTAGACATTTGTCGGAACCGGCCGGATCGGACCACTATAGCATATATCCTCCATACAACCGATTTTTCAGAAAAAGAGGATTTTTGTCATATCTTACTCAATTTAATAGATTGAAGCTTCAAACTTCACCATATAATTTCGTATATTGCACATATTGTAGCCTGAAAAAATTGATGAGATCGGTCGTATATATAGTATATATCCCCCACAACCGATTGTTCAGATAAGAAACTTTTCGTAATTACTGCCCTGTTTTAAGAGTTAGAGGCTTCAAATTTCAACGAATGCTTACGTATACAGCATATATTGTTGTCCGTAAAAATCATAAAGATCGGTGGTGTATATAGTATATATATGGTGGTATATATATTATATATATATAGTATATATATATATTTTCGCAATTTTAGCCCAATTTTAACAGCTAGAAGCTTCAAATTTCACCGAACGCTTACGTATATGGAATATATTGTTGTTTGAAAAAATCATAGAGTTCGGTTGTATATATAGTATATATCTCATACAACCGATTGTTCAGATAAGAAACTTTTCGCAATTTCTACTCCATTTTAACAGCTATAAGCTTCAAATTTCACCGATTGCTCACGTATATAGTATATATTCTTGTGTCAAAAAATCACAGAGATCGGTGATATATATAATATATATATGATGGTATATATAGTATATATATAGTACTAGCAGATCCGGCAGACTTTGTTCTGCCCTAAATTTGGCCTATCTGTGCACATTTTAATAAGCTTTTTCCGTCTAACTCTGCCCTACCCCTCTACACTTTTTCCTAATCTTTTTATTCACTCCTCCCTTCGTCTTTTTTGCTTCATCTCCGTCTTCGGCTCATTCTGTCTCAGTATCCTTCTCTCTTTGCTCTTCTCTCAAGTCCCAGTACTAGTCCTAATCGCAGTCCCAGTCCGTCTCTATTATACTTCCCGGAAAAAAGCATCGTAAATACTAATATAGGCAAATTTATATACAAAATTTCAGGCAAATCGAATAGGGCGTATGCAAATAAGTATGTGGGTATTATTAATTCATGTCTTTATTTCGGCTTCGCATGCATATTTATCAGTTTTGCCAGGTTGATGCGACTAAATCGAATATCACAATGAACTTCAGAGCTCTCACCAACAGCTTTCTTTTGATATCCATAATACACACACATTCTAGCGGTATCCGGGTCCATGTTTTGGTCTATATTTCGAGACCCTAGTCACTCAGCGGTGTAAAACTTACTCTGTATTATAGTACACATCAACAGCATCTATATGATACCCATAATATAAAAACACATTCTAGGTGTATCCGGGTCCATGTTTTGGCCTACATCTCGAGACCGTAGTCACCCAGCGGTGTAAAACTTACTCTGTACTAAAGCATACATCAACAGCTTCAATGTGATACCCATAATGTAAAAATATATTCTAGGTGTATCCGGGTCCGCGTTTAGGGCTTTATCTCGAGACCCTATCCTCCCAGTTGTATGAAAATTATCCTCTACTATGGCACTCATCAAAAGCTTTCATTTGATATCCATATTGTATAAACACATTCTAGGGGTACCCGGGTCCACGTTTTGGGCTATATCTCGAGACCCTAGCCTCCCAGTTGTATGAAAATTATCCTGTACTATAGCACTCATCAACAGCTTTCATTTGCTATCCATATAGTATAAACATATTCTAGGGGTACCCGGGTCCACGTTTTGGACTATATCTCGAGACCCTAGCCTCCCAGTTGTATGAAAATTATCCTGTACTATAGCACTCATCAAAAGTTTTCATTTGATATCCATATTGTATAAACGAATTCTAGGGGTACCAGGGTCCACGTTTTGGGCTATATCTCGCGTCCCTAGCCTCCCAGTTGTATGAAAATTATCCTGTACTATAGCACTCATCAACAGCTTTCATTTGATATCCATATTGTATAAACACATTCTAGGAATACCCGGGTCCACGATTTGGGCTATATTTCGAGACCCTATCCTCCCAGTTGTATGAAAATTATCCTGTACTATAGCACTCATCAACAGCTTTTATTTGATATCCATATTGTATAAGCACATTCTAGGGGTACCCGGGTCCACGTTTTGGGCTATATCTCGAGACCCTAGCCTCCAAGTCGTATGAAAATTATCCTGTACTATAGCACTCATCAACAGCTTTCATTTGATATCCATATTGTATAAACACATTCTAGGGGTACCCGGGTCCAAGTTTTGATCTCAAGACGCTAGACACGTAGCGAAAAAAAGGTAGACGTTGGCCCATTCTCAGACCTACTCAATATGCTCACAAAATTTCATGAGAATCGGTTCAGCCGTTTCGGAGGAGTTCAGCCTCTAAAACCGTGACAGGAGAATTTTATATATTAGATATATATATTTTTTTTTGCGAATTCGGCTCCATTTTATCAGCTAGAAGCTTCGAATTTCACCAAATGCTTACGTGTATAGCATATATTGATGTCTGGGAAAATCATTGAGATCGGTGGTATACATAGTATATATCTCATACAACCGATTGTTCAGATAAGAAACTTTGCGCAATTTCTTCCCCATTTTAACAGCTAGAAGCTTTAATTTTCACCAAATGCTTACGTGTATAGTATATATTGTTGTCTGAAAAATCATTGAGATCGGTGGTATATATAGTATATATCTCATACAACCGATTGTTCAGATAAGAAACTTTGCGCAATTTCTGCCCCGTTTTAATAGCTAGAAGCTTCAAATTTCACCAAATGCTTACGTATATAGCATATCTTGTTGTTTGAAAAAATCATAGAGATCGGTGGTACATATATTATATACGCCATATAAACTGTATTTTTTTGCCACTTTTTTACGGCTAGAAGCTTCAAAATTCATAACATTTCATCAAATAGTTACGTTTACGCCATATATTGTTGAAATACGTGATTCGTAGTCATAGTTTTTACACGCAGACCACAAAAAACCTGAAACTTTGCATCCTCACACAAAGTACCTACCTATTTTTATACCCAAAATTGTAAGTCCTTAAAGGAAAATAGAAAGACCCACCATTAAGTATACCGAAATAATCAGGTTGAAGAGCTGAGTTGATTTAGCCATGTCCGTCTGTCCGTCTGTCCCTCTGTCCGTCTGTCTGTCTGTATGCAAACTAGTCCCTCAATTTTTGAGATATCTTGATAAAATTTGGTGAGCGGGTGTATTTGGGTGTCCGATTAGACATTTGTCGGAACCGGCTGGATCGGACCACTATAGCATATATCCTCCATACAACCGATTTTTCAGAAAAAGAGGATTGTTGTAATATCTTACTCAATTTAACAGATTGAAACTTCAAACTTCACCATATACATTCGTATATTGCACATATTGTTGCCTGAAAAAATTGATGAGATCGGTCGTATATATAGTATATATCCCCACCAACGGATTGTTCAGATAAGAAACTTTTCGTAATTACTGCCCTATTTTAAGGGCTAGAGGCTTCAAATTTCAACGAATGCTTACGTATATAGCATATATTGTTGTCTGAAAAATCATACAGATCGGTGGTATATATAGTATATATATGGTGGTATATATAGTATATATATGTAAAAAATAAAGGGAAAGTATTGTTTTGTGATTTACTAATCACTATTAATATAATTTAATGTAATTCAATTGTTCAGTTCACAATAAAATGGTTTTAGTTATAATATTGATTTAATTTTAACACATTAATTTAGCATATTAATTGAAATAGATATTTGATTCAGCTTTGTTTCACACGGCTTGACTGATGTTAACAACGGATTTCTTGATAACCGACGGCGCGCAACTTGACTTAAAGACTGCTTTGTTAGGCCCACTGCTACTTGAAAAAAAAAACGACTGTATCAACTGCTTGTAGGTACAACGGATCAACTGAGAGAGTAAAGGCGACTGGAAGTCATATGTACTACTTATTGTTGTAAACTAAACGGAGCAGCATTGAGTGGTTGTTGTTGGCTACTGTGGTTGGCGACTGTTGTTAGCTAGTGACCACTGTTTACATTCAGCCATTCTGATCTTCGTCATCTGACCCAGATGACATCAATTCTTCCGAGTTACAAACATAGCGCCACAATTTCATATTGTCAGCGGATGTTGATGTCTCAAATGGACCTTCGCATCAGCTTTTTTCACATCATACCGGTCGTTACGTTTGACCTTTGTGACAACGTAGGGTCCAAGAAATTCGTTAGCCAATTTTTTGCCAGCTATAAATTGGGTACGTTTAATTGCTACAACGTCGTTTACTTTGTTTATAGGTGCATTTTTTCGTTGCTTATCGTAGTTTTTCTTATATTGAGCTTGGGCTTTAAGAATTTGCTGCTTCACGTCACGGCGTAGATTTTGCCGTTCATCTTCAAACCCATCGATCAGCTCATTGCGTAATATATCCAGCACCCTGTTACTAATATCACCCCTCATCTTCACTCCAAACATGATCTCGAATGGTGAACGTTTTGTTGATGTGTGCACATGAGAATTAATGGCTTTTTGTACTAGCCCGACGTATTTGTACCATTTCGCAGGCTCGTCAGTTGATAGTTTTGACAACACCTGCAGAACGGATCGGTTGACCCGCTCAACCTGGCCATTGCCACGAGCAACACCTGTAGTGATAGTAACATGAGTGATTCCATTTTTCTTACAGAAATCGTTGAAGTTATTGGAGGTAAAACCCGAACCCTTATCGCTGATTATTCGTGCTGGATTGCCAAATACGATTGTCCATTCATTCATCCTACGTATTACCTCTTCAGCATTCGTCGTCTTTGTTGGAAAAAGCCACGTAAATTTGCAAAATGCATCCACAAGAACTAGGATGTATTTTTATTGCTTTGCCGTGGCGTCCATTGGCCCGAGGTGGTCTATGTGCAGCGTTTCGAGCGGTTGATCTCCCTTTTCAATGCAGTTCAATAAGCATTCTTTTTTACCCAGCTTTTTATTGTGTACTATGCACTTTACACAATTGTCTATGCAACGTCTTACTTTATTTTGCAAATGTGGTATAAAATAGTTTTGCTGTATAGCGTGTACTGTTTTTAGTTCGGCGAAATGACCAACGTTATGTGCATCACGAATTATGTCAGCTTCTAACAATCTGGGCACCACTAATAATTCGTGTCCATCTACTGATTTGAATAATAAATCGCCTTTTACTATGTAATTTTGGTATTGCTTAGTTTTGAGTATTTCGCGCATTGCTATCAAGTGCTCATCTTCTTTTTGGGCTTTTCTTATACGTGTGGTAACATCTGACGTAACAACAAATATATCTACAACTGGGTTACGACTAAGGCTGTCGACATGCCTCATTCTTGGCGCTATACGGTGTTCAACTTTAAATCTGAAGTCTTGGAAATTCATAATCCATTGCGCAACTTCTCTCGGAATATTTTTTTTCGACGTGGTGCTTTTAAAAGCGGAGCAATCTGTGATTAGTGTGAAGTCTACTCCAAGTAAGTAGTGCCGAAACTTTTGCATTGCGAGATGAGCTGCTTTTACTTCTAACACATAGCTGTGTAGCCTAGACTCTTGCGGTGTTGTTTTTTTGCTCCAGAAGTATACGGGATGCAGTTCACCCTCGAAAACTTGCATCAAGGCTGCACCAAAACCCTATTTGGAAGCATCAGTATGTAACTCTGTTCTCGCGTTTCTATCGTACAACTTGAGCACTGGTTCTTCTGCTAGCTTCTTTTTGAGTTCATTAATCGCCGCAAGCTCGACTTGGCCTAATTTGAAAGTACTGTCTTTTTTCAGCAAATCGGTAAGTGGACGTGGTATTATGGAATAATCTTCCACAAACTTTCTAAAAAAGCCGGTCAAGCCCAGAAATGATTGTATGTCTTTGATGTTCTTGGGCGTTGCAAACTGCTGCACCGCCCTCGTTTTCTCACTGCCAGGTCGCACTGACATTTTTGCCACTTTATTTTAAGGCCGTATTCAAAAGCTTTAATTATCACTTTTTGCAGCTTTTTCGTACATTCGTCTGCCGTAACACCGAAGATAATTATATCGTCCATATATAGCTGCATAACACCTTCATTCACCATATCTTGAAAAATGTAATTTATGTACCGTATAAAAACGTCTGGCGAATTACAAAAACCAAAAGGTGCATAATTAAATTCAAATATGCCTTCTTTAGTAACAAACCCGGTATATTTTTTGGCAGATTCTTTAATTGGGACATGGAAAAACCCATTTTCCAGGTCCATTACACAAAAATATTTAGCTTTTTGTAATTTCTCTAAAACATCGTCTATTATTGGTAGTGGAAAAGAGTCTTTAAGCACCATCGAGTTTAGTTTTCTAAAATCGATACAAACACGATATGAACCATCCTTTTTTTTTTACAACTACCACTCTACTTGCAAATTCAGAGGTAGAGTGCCTAACAATACCTTGTTCTAGCCACTGATCAACTTGTTTCCTCACCGCCTCTTGCTCCTCAAATGGAAGCCGACTTGGCGATTGGCGAAAGGGTCTAATATTATCACCAATAATGTCCATCGCAATAGGGCATTCGCGATCACCTTTTATTGGTTTATAAAGTTTAATAATTTCCACGATTGCGTCTTTAAAACAAACTGGTACTACGAGATCGTGCTGATTTTCACTTATATTATACATTTTCAATTCGTTTTCAAAGGTTTCATCAGTAAGCTTACTGAAATTATAACCACTTTTATCAAAGACACCCTTGAATCTGTTTAGGAAGTCAAAACCAAGTAAAATGTCAAATTTTATATTCTTGTCACACACTACCAAAAAGGTTTGCTCACAGCTCAAATTATCAACAACAACATTACAGCAGCAACTGCCTTCAACTTTGTTTGATACATTACCAAGTCCATAAAGTAATTTGTCGGATTCTTTTAACAAAATATTTGACAAGAATTTTTCATAAAAACTTTTTCTTATAATTGATACGTCGGACCCCGTGTCGACTAAGGACTTCGCCTCGGTACCGTTTATGGTAATAGATTTAAAACGGTTACAAACAGATATAACATTAACATCTTTATTTTGATTTTTAGCAGGGCAAACTTTCGCGTGGTGGCCACTTTTGTTACAATTAAAACACTTCATAGGCTCCTTACACGCTGGCCTTTTGTGCTCTGTAGAGCCACAGTTGAAGCAGTGTTCTTTTTTCGACGTATTATTATTATTTTTATTATTTCTCACAACCGGCTGATCACTTTTAAATGCATAGTCAAATGTTTCATGACGTTAAATTAATTCTTTCACAGTTTTGCAATTATATAATACAAATTTTATTTCGGGTTTAACGCGTAACCCATCAACAGCATAGCGGATTACCGATGCATAATCAACTGACCCAAGTGATGCCAACTTTTTAACACGCAGAACATACTCATGGAAATTTTCATCTCTATGTTTTTTCATTTCTCTTAGTTCTTTATGCAATTACGCACTTGTATAGTCTTTATGAAATTCGTCAATTAATTTTTCACGTAAGCTAACGTAGTTATTGACGCAAACCGACTCTAAAAATAATTGAGCCGTTTTTATCATTTTTCCGCGCGCTTAAACATATTTTTGCTTCTCATCTAACCCATAAGCCTCTGCGTTACTCTCGAAGTTTTGGAGCCACTGTAACACTGGAATACTTCTGCCGTCGTACGCTGGCACTATTTTAGCCAAGCTGTCTGCTCAGATTTTAACCTTTTTGTTGTTATCGTCTTCTCGTAGCATCTTTAATGTGAGCAACTTTACCAAATCTTTTATGCTTTCGTCTTTCTCATCTAGACCGTTGGAAATATCCAATGCTCCAGCGCCTTCGCTCAGACATGCTGCTTGGCCGCCAATTTCTTCATTATTGTTCTCAACCATTTCCCCCCTTTCATTTTCTCTGCTACTATTTTGCTGTGTCGCTTTGTTAGCACTCTCTAGTACATTTATTGTTAGTGGCTGCAGCTCTGCTGCCCATGCCCTTGCACCTTGAGACTCTTGGAGACGTGTAAAGTAAGGGTGTATATTTCTATGCATTTTGGCTTCGTATTATTGGCAAATACTTTGATAAAGACAACGCGACAACTAACGGATTTTTTTCTATGCCGGCTGCAATGACAGTCACCTTTTCTTAACTTTCACGAATTTTATGCAATTACTACTTTTTTTCGTATACTGTGGTACAGTTTATATTTGGTAAAATTTGTTGACGACTGATATATGTATCTGATATATCAATTAAAACAACTTATGAGCTTTATCGGAATTTTACAATTTGATTTTTAATAGCTTTTGGCTTCGGTTGAGCCCCCAAATGTAAAAAATAAAGGGAAAGTATAGTTTTGTGATTTACTAATCACTATTAATATAATTTAATGTAATTCACTTGTTCAGTTCACAATAAAATGGTTTTAGTTATAATATTGATTTAATTTTAACACATTAATTTAGCATATTAATTGAAATAGATATTTGATTCAGCTTTGTTTCACACGGCTTGACTGATGTTAACAACGGATTTCTTGACAACCGACGGCGCGCAACTTGACTTTAAGACTGCTTTGTTAGGCCCACTGCTACTTGAAAAAAAACGACTGTATCAACTGCTTGTAGGTACAACGGATCAACTGAGAGAGTAAAGGCGACTGGAAGTCATACGTACTACTTATTGTTGTAAACTAAACGGAGCAGCATTGAGTGGTTGTTGTTGGCTACTGTGGTTGGCGACTGTTGTTAGCTAGTGACCACTGTTTACATATATACATTTTCGCAATTTTAGCCCCATTTTAACAGCTAGAAGCCTAAAATTTCACCGAACGCTTTCGTATATGGCATATATTCTTGTCTGAAAAAATCATAGAGATCGGTTGTAGATATAGTATATATCTCATACAACCGATTGTTCAGATAAGAAACTTTTCGCAATTTCTACCCCATTTTAACAGCTATAAGCTTCAAATTTCACCGTTTGCTTACGTATATAGTATATATTGTTGTGTGAAAAAATCATAGAGATCGGTGATATATATAATATATATATGATGGTATATATAGTATATATATATAGTATATATATTTTTTTTGCGATTTCGGCCCCATTTTAACAGCTAGAAGCCTCAAATTTCACCAAATGCTTACGTGTATAGCATATATTGATTTCTGAAAAAATCATTGCGATCGGTGGTATACATAGAATATATCTCATACAACCGATTGTTCAGATAAGAAACTTTGCGCAATTTCTGCCCCATTTTAACAGCTAGAAGTTTCAAATTTCACCAAATGCTTACGCATATAGCATATATTGTTGTTTGAAAAAATCATAGAGATCGGTGGTATATATATTATATACTTCATATAAACTGTCATTTTTGCCCCTTTTTTACGGATAGAAGCTTCAAAATTCATCAAATTTCATCAAATAGTTAAGTTTACTTCATATATTTTTGAAATATGTGATTCGTAGTCATAGTTTACATGCAGACCACAAAAAACGTGAAGCTTTGCATCCTCACACAAAGTACCTACCTATTTTTATACCTTTCATGAAAATGAAATGGTATATTAATTTCGTTACGAAACCCAAAATTGTAAGTCCTTAAAGGAAAATAGATAGACCCACCATTAAGTATACCGAAATAATGAGGTTGAAGAGCTGAGTTGATTTAGCCATGTCCGTCTGTCCGTCTGTCTGTTTGTATGCAAACTAGTCCGTCAATTTTTGAGATATCTTGATAAAATTTGGTGAGCGGGTGTAGTTGGGTGTCCGATTAGACATTTGTCGGATACGGCCGGATCGGACCACTATAGCATATATCCTCCATACAACCGATTTTTCAGAAAAAGAGGCTTTTTGTAATATCTTACTCAATTTAACAGATTGAAGCTTCAAACTGCACCATATACTTTCGTATATTGCACACATTGTTGCCTGAAAAAATTGATGAGATCGGTCGTATATATAGTATATATCCCCCACAACCGATTGTTCAGATAAGAAACTTTTCGTAATTACTGCCTTATTTTAAGAGCTAGAGGCTTCAAATTTCAACGAATGCTTACATATATAGCATATATTGTTGTCTGAAAAAATCATACAGATCGGTGGTATATATAGTATATATATGGTGGTATATATAGTATACATATATAGTATATATATATATATTCGCAATTTTAGCCCCATTTTAACAGCTAGAAGCTTCAAATTTCACCGAATGCTTACGCATATGGCGTATATTGTTGTCTGAAAAAATCATAGAGATCGGTTGTATATATAGTATATATCTCATACAACCGATTGTTCAGATAAGAAACTTTTCGCAATTTCTACCCCATTTTAACAGCTATAAGCTTCAAATTTCACCGATTGCTTACGTATATAGTATATATTGTCGTGGCAAAAAATCATAGAGATCGGTGATATATATAATATATATTTGATGGTATATATAGTATATATATATAGTATATATATTTTTTTTTTGCGATTTCGGCCCCATTTTAACAGTTAGAAGCTTCAAATTTCACCAAATGCTTACGTGTATAGCATATATTGATGTCTGAAAAAATCATTGAGACCGGTGGTATACATAGTATATATCTCATACAACCGATTGTTCAGATAAGAAACTTTGCGCAATTTCTGCCCCGTTTTAACAGCTAGAAGCTTCAAATTTCATATATTGTTGTCTGAAAAAATCATAAAGATCGGTGGTATATATATCATATATTATATACTTCATATAAACTGTCACTTTGCCCCTTTTTATGGATAGAAGCTTCAAAATTCATCAAATTTCATCAAATAGTTAAGTTTACTTCATATATTTTTGAAATATGTGATTCGTAGTCATAGTTTTTACATGCAGACCACAAAAAACGTGAAGCTTTGCATCCTCACACAAAGTACCTACCTATTTTTATAACTTTCATGAAAATGAAATGGTATATTAATTTCGCCACGAAACCCAAAATTGTAAGCCCTTAAAGGAAAATAGATAGACCCACCATTAAGTATACCGAAATAATCAGGTTGAAGAGCTGAGTTGATTTAGCCATGTCCGTCTGTCCGTCTGTCTATTTGTATGCAAACTAGTCCCTGAATTTTTGAGATATCTTGATAAAATTTGGTGAGCGGGTGTATTTGGGTGTCAGATTAGACATTTGTCGGAACAGGCCGGATCGGACCACTATAGCATATATCCTCCATACAACCGATTTTTCAGAAAAAGAGGATTTTTGTAATATCTTATTCAATTTAACAGATTGAAGCTTCAAACTTCACCATATACTTTCGTATATTGCACATATTGTTGCCTGAAAAAATTGATGAGATCGGTCGTATATATAGTATATATCCCCCACGACCGATTGTTCAGATAAGAAACTTTTCGTAATTACTGCCCTAGTTTAAGAGCTAGAGGCTTCAAATTTCAACGAATGCTTACATATATAGCATATATTGTTGTCTGAAAAAATCATACAGATCGGTGGTATATATAGTATATATATGTTGGTATATATAGTATATATACACATTTTCGCAATTTTAGCCCCATTTTAACAGCTAGAAGCTTCAAATTTCACCGTATGCTTACGTATATGGCATATATTATTGTCTGAAAAAATCATAGAGATCGGTTGTATATATAGTATATATCTCATACAACCGATTGTTCAGATAAGAAACTTTTCGCAATTTCTACCCCATTTTAACAGCTATAAGCTTCAAATTTCACCGATTGTTTACGTATATAGTATATATTGTTGTGTCAAAAAATCATAGAGATCGGTGGTATATATAATATATATATGATGGTATATATAGTATATATATGTAGTATAAATATATTTTTTTTTGCGATTTCGGCGCCATTTTAACAGTTACAAGCTTCAAATTTCACCAAATGCTTACGTGTATAGCATATATTGATGTCTGAAAAAATCATTGAGAACGGTGGTATACATAGTACATATCTCATCCAAATTTCTGCCCCGTTTTAACAGCTAGCAGCTTCAAATTTTACCAAATGCTTACGTATATAGCATGTATTGTTGTCTGAAAAAATCATAGAGATCGGTGGTATATATATTATATACTTCATATAAACTGTCATTTTTGCCCCTGTTTTACGGATAGAAGCTTCAAAATTCATAAAATTTCATCAAATAGTTACGTTTACGTCATATATTTTTGAAATACGTGATTCATTCAATTTCGTCACGAAACTCAAAATTATAAGTCCTTAAAGGAAAATAGATAGACCCACCATTAAGTATACCGAAATAACAGGTTGAAGAGCTGAGTTGATTTAGCCATGTCCGTCTGTCCTTCTGTCCGTCTGTATATTTGTATGCAAACTAGTCCCTCAATTTTTGAGATATCTTGATAAAATTTGGTGCGCGGGTGTATTTGGGTGTCCGATTAGACATTTGTCGGAACCGGCCGGATCGGACCACTATAGCATATATCCTCCATACAACCAATTTTTCAGAAAAATAGGATTTTTGTAATATCTTACTCAATTTAACAGATTGAAGCTTCAAACTTCACCATATACTTTCGTATATTGCACATATTGTTGCCTGAAAAAATTGATGAGATCGGTCGTATATATAGTATATATCCCCCATGCCCTATTTTAAGAGCTAGAGGCTCCAAATTTCAACGAATGCTTACATATATAGCATATATTGTTGTCTGAAAAAATCATACAGATCGGTGGTATATATAGTATATATATGGTGGTATATATAGTATATATATATATAGTATATATATATAATTTCGCAATTTTAGCAGCTTAAAGCTTCAAATTTGACCGAATGCTTACGTATATGGCATATATTGTTGTCTGAAAAAATCATAGAGATCGGTTGTATATATAGTATATATCTCATTCAACCGATTGTTCAGATAAGAAACTTTTCGCAATTTCTACCCCACTTTAACAGCTATAAGCTTCAAATTTCACCGATTGCTTACGTATATAGCATATATTGTTGTCTGAAAAAATCATAGACATCGGTGATATATATATTATATACTTCATATAAACTGTCACTTTGCCCCTTTTTTACGGATAGAAGCTTCAAAATTCATCAAATTTCATCAACTAGTTACGTCTACATCATATAATTTTGAAATACGTGATTCGTAGTCATAGTTTGTACACGCAGAACACAAAAAACCTGAAACTTTGCATCCTCACTCAAAGTACCTACCTATTTTTTATTTTATATTTATCTTAAAAATCGTCTAGATATGTTCAAATTTCACCAAATGTTTACGTGTATAGCATATATTGTTGTTTAAAAAAATCATAGAGACCCGTGGTATATATAATCGCATACAACCGATTGTTCAGATAAGAAACTTTGCGCAATTTGTTCCCCATTTCAACAGCTAGAAGCTTCAAATTTCACTAAATGCTTACGTGTATAGTATATATTGTTGTTTGAAAAAATCATTGAGATCGGTGGTATATATAGTATATATCTCATACAACCGATTGTTCAGATAAGAAACTTTGCGCAATTTCTGCCCCATTTTAACAGCTAGAAGCTTCAAATTTCAGTAAATGCTTACGTATATAGCATATATTGTTGTCTGAAAAAATCATGGAGATCGGTGATACATATATTATATACCCCATATAAACTGTATTTTTTTGCCCCTTTTTTACGGCTAGAAGCTTCAAAATTCATAAAATTTCATCAAATAGTTACGTTTACGTCATATATTGTTGAAATACGTGATTCGTAGTCAGAGTTTTTACACGCAGACCGCAAAAAACCTGAAACTTTGCATCCTCACACAAAGCACCTACCCATTTTTATACCTTTCATGAAAATGATATGGTATATTAATTTCGTCACGAAACCCAAAATTGTAAGTCCTTAAAGGAAAATATATAGACCCACCATTAAGTATACCGAAATAATCAGGTTGAAGAGCTGAGTTGATTTAGCCATGTCCGTCTGTCCGTCTGTCTGTTTGTATGCAAACTATTCCCTCAATTTTTGAGATATCTTCATAAAATTTGGTGAGCGGGTGTATTTGGGTGTCCGATTAGACATTTGTCGGAACCGGCCGGATCGGACCACTATAGCATATATCCTCCATACAACCGATTTTTCAGAAAAAGAGGATTTTTGTAATATCTTACTCAATTTCAGATTGAAGCTTAAAACTTCACCATATACATTCGTATATTGCACATATTGTTGCCTGAAAAAATTTATGAGTTCGGTCGTATATATAGTATATATCCCCCACAACCGATTGTTCAGATAAGAAACTGTAGCGCAATTATCTGCACAATCAATAACTATACTTAGTAAAGGGTATAAATACTCCGACATTTCATATTAACATTAAAATCACCCTGTATACTATTTTATTCTCTATTCGTTATGTACACATGTAATTACATAGGTACGTAAGTAATGAAGTATGTACATAAGTGCACCGATATGAACATGCGTAAATACTTGTTTTTCTACTAACATAATTCCGTTAGGTAAGATTGCTGTTCAATGTAGTTTTGTATAAGAATAAGTACTTTAGAAGAAAATAAGAATACAATATAAAATCAGTTCGTTTTCAACCATCGCGTGAACTATCATTTTCAGACGGTTAAGGAAGACACCAAACTGGTGACCCCGAGTTTATTTAAAACATTTCTGCCGAATTTTTAAACTTTTACAATGGCAAACAATAGCCAAGATGAAGGTGGAAAGGCATCTGGCAGCCAGCCTGCCGTAACTGAAACTCCACGAAACGAGCAACATATTCCCGTGCCTCAACGATTTTCTGGCGAAATCTTCCGTGTCGGCATCAAACCACCGGTATTCTGCAAGGAACATCCAGACCTCTACTTCATACAAATGGAATCACAGTTCGCTGTAGCAGGAATAACCACGGATCAAACGAGATACAACCACGTTATATCGTCGCTCGACGTCCAATACCTAATGGCAGTGGGTGACATTGTTCGCCGCCCCCCTGAAACAGGCACGTATGAAGCCGTAAAAGCCGCACTAATATCGGAATTCACCGACTCAGATCAAAAGAAGCTACGCAGGCTGGTGAAAGAAATCGAACTTGGTGACCTTAAACCGTCGCAGCTTTTAAAACGCATGAAAGAGTTAGCGAATGGCAAGATAAACGACGACGTCTTGAAATCTCTTTGGATCGAACGCCTCCCCGAATCGATCCGCTCTGTTATCACTATTGTTGACGGCAATTCAGCACAAATGGCATTACAAGCTGATCGCGTGATTGAGATGCAGAGTTTTCCATGCGTATCTGCAATACAAAGCAACACGCAATCGTTTGCGGTAGAGATTGACGCTCTACGAAAAGAAATCGCCGAACTAAAGCTTACCAGGCGTAACTATCAGCGCCATCACGATCGAAGCAGGAGCCGCAGCAACAGCAAAATACGTTTTGCGTTCTGTAAATATCACCATAGATTTGGTGATAAGCCCAAGAAATGCATTGAACCGTGTCAATTTAAAAAGCTCTCCCAATCTGCCGCGGAAAACTAACTGTTGCTCTGTCTCAAACTGCGCACAGAGCGGACGCAACCAAAAGCCGCCGTTTATACGTGATTGATCGTAGAACCACCATAAAATACCTTGTAGACACAGGAGCCGATTTTTCAGTCATCCCACCGACTAGTCGCACTCCACCAAAAACATCTACCTTATATACTGCAAACGGCTCACCCATCAATGTATACGGAACAAAAATACTGCCAGTCGACCTAGGTTGCCGAAGACATATGGTCTGGGAGTTCGTCGTGGCGGATGTGTCTAGACCAATATTAGGTGCGGACTTCCTATTCGAGTATGATCTGTTAGACGACGTCCGCAAACAAAAGCTTGTTGATAACAAAACTAAGTTTGAAGTTAATGGTAAGAAATGCAATGACTGCGTACAAAAGGTTTTTACATTTTCACCAGGTACGACAGAATTTAAAAGGTCGCTGCTCGAAAAGTACAAAGACCTGACACAACCGGTTAAAGTAACATTGCCTCCGCCAACTACCGCTGTACAGCACCATATTATCACATCAGGTCCAACCATCTACGCAAAGGTTCGCCGTCTAAACGCAGAGAAATACGCCATAGCAAAAAGGGAATTTGACTACATGCTGAAACAGGGAATTTTCAGTCCTAGCAGCAGCCAGTGGGCTCATCCGTTACACATCGCCCCAAAGAAATCAGCCGGTGATTGGCGCCCATGTGGCGATTATCGTCGCTTGAACGCTGTATCGAAACCAGATCGCTACCCAATCCCACATATCCAATATTTCTCACAGAGAATGTGCGGAAAAAGTATATTTTCTCTAATTGACTTAGAAAGGGCCTATCACCAGATCCCAATCGCTCCGGAAAATCGCGAGAAGACAGCAATCATCACATCGTTCGGTCTGTATGAATTCAATGTCATGACCTTCGGTTTGAGAAACGCTGGACAGACCTTCCAACGCTACATGAACCAGATTTTTTTCGACCTAGATTTCGTCATCGTTTATGTAGATGACATTTGTATAGCCTCATCAACAATTGAAGAACACAAGGACCATTTAGAAGCCGTCTTGCAGCGCTTACGTGAACATGGTTTAAAAATAAACGCCTCAAAATGCGTCTTCGCACAGACGGAAGTGACGTTCTTGGGCCATCGCATAACGAAAGATAGTGTCTCACCAACTGAGGAAAAAGTAAACGCCATATTAAATTTTCGAAAGCCGACAGTCGCACACGAATTACGCAGATTTATGGCGATGCTTAATTTTTATAGGCGAATGCTGGCCAACGCGGCGCACATGCACGGCAAACTACAAAAATTTATAAAAAGGAATACGAAGAAAGATTCTTCACTACTAGTTTGGGACGACGAAGCCGATGAAGCTTTTGAAAAGTGCAAAAAGGACTTTGCCGAAGCAACAATGTTGGCGCATCCTTCACCAAACGCGCACCTGATACTTAACGTCGATGCAAGCGGCTACTGTGTAGGTGGGGCTATGCACGAAATGGTCGACGGGAAAATCAAGCCACTAGGGTTTTTTTCAAAAAGAATGACCGAATCGGAAAAAAAGCAAAGAACTTACAACAGAGAGCTATTAGCGATGTACCTTTCGGTAAAACACTTTCGCTATCTAATCGAGGGAAAGAAATGTACAGTCTTAACCGACCACAAGCCACTAACCTTCGCCTTCGACCAAAACCCAGATAAAACAGCTCCTCTTCAAACGCACCAGCTAAACTACATTAGCCAGTTCACTACAGACGTGCAGCATGTTGCAGTAAGGACAACGTCGTAGCTGACCTGCTTTCTCGCGTCGATTCTATTTTCAGCGGAGAACAAATCGACTTCGAAAAACTTGCTGTAAGCCAAAAAACCAGCACCGAGTTAGATGAGCTGAGGAAAAGCGACAAGCTCCAGTTTAAACAGATCGACATACCAAATACAAGCAACGCACTATGGTGTGACATCTCTACCGGTCGCGCACGTCCATTCGTAACAGGTGATTTTAGAAGACAAATTTTTAATTCCTTGCACAATTTATCCCATCCCTTTAAAATACCTGACACACGGTTTAAGCACGTCAACATCGATTTAATTGGCCCGCTGCCCCTGTCCGCTGGCTTAAAATACTGCTTGACCTGTGTCGACCGATTTACTCGATGGCCCGTCGCGATACCGCTTCAAGACATCACCGCAGAAACAGTCGCACACGCCTTCTTATCTGGGTGGATCGCAAACTATGGAGTACCCAGAGCCATAACAACTGATCAGGGTAGGCAATTTGAGTCAAAGCTCTTCAAATAACTATCACAGGGTCGAAGCACCTACGCACTACCGCATATCACCCGCAGGCCAATGGACTCATCGAACGTATGCATCGTACATTGAAAAGCGCAATCAAATGTCATACATCAGCTAACTGGATCAACAGTCTCCCTTTCGTTTTACTGGGACTCCGCACAACCTTCAAAAACGACCTGTGTGCATCGCCTGCAGAAATGCTATACGGGACAACATTGTCACTACCCGGATAATTTTTTGATCAACCAAGTGAGGAGTACACCCAAATCGATTTCGTAAGGGTATTACGCAAAATAATGGCCAAGCTCAAAGCCGTTTCCACTTCAAATCACTCATCTCATACCGCGTTTGTTCACAAAGACCTACATAACTGTAGTCATGTATTTGTGAGGGACGATAGCGTCCGGCCACCACTAAAGGCACCGTTCGACGGCCCTTTCAAGGTAGTAAAACGCCAAGCAAAGTTCTTCGATATCGAAGCGGGAAACAAGGTCCTTAAAATAAGCATAGATCGTTTGAAGCCCACATGTATCTTAGACGACGAACATAAACAAACAGAAAAAGCACAGTTCCAAGTTCAGCAACACAGAACGACAACCAGCGAGCGAGATCAAGCAGCACCTGAACCAGCAGGAAAAAAAAACGGACGAACAATTCGCTTTCCGAAGAGGTATTCCTAGACTATGCGGGCGGCGTCATTCGAGGGGGAGTGTATGTAGCACACTTATCTGCACAATCAATAACTATACTTAGTAAAGGGTATAAATACTCCGACATTTCATATTAATATTACGATCACCCTGTATACTATTTTATTCTCTATTCGGTATGTACACATGTAATTACATAGGTACGTAAGTAATGAAGTATGTACATAAGTGCACCGATATGAACATGCGTAAATACTTGTTTTTCAACTAACATAATTCCGTTAGGTAAGATTACTGTTCAATGTAGTTTTGTATAAGAATAAGTACTTTAGAAGAAAAAAGAATAAAATATAAAATCAGTTCGTTTTCAACCATCGCGTAAACTATGATTTTCAGACGGTTAAGCAAGACACCAAAAAAGTCTGAAGTCTATCTATTTTTGTATCTGGTATAATGAATAAGACTGATGGGCAATATTTAAAATTAGATTCAATCAATGTTTTGTATACAATATCCTTAAACTCTCTATTTATAAATTTATAGATTCTTTGTATAAAACCGACTTGTTTAGCTATCTTTCCTACAGTGTATCGAATATCTTCATCAAATTTGAGTTTGTTGTCAATTACAATCCCAAGATATTTTATTGATTTTATGTGCTCTAAAATTTCATCTTTCACCCTGAGCTGAATACTCGCAACTTCGCTTTCGATTTTTCGGCTAATAACCATATATTTTGTTTTGCTCACGTTAAGTTTAAGTATGTTACCACATAGCCATTTATATAAACTATCTAAGTCACACTGCATTTTTGTCAATGCAGTTGTTAAACTACTTTCACTTATTCTAAGCAGAGCATCATCCGCAAACAGTTTTATGTTACAGTACTTTACAGCTTTAACAATATTATTAATAAAAATCAAAAATAATAAAGGAGCCAATACAGAGCCTTGCGGTAACCCTAATGGGACCGCAATTTCGTTCGATACTTCATCACCGATTATGGCTTTTTGTTTTCTGCCAGTCAAGTAATTTTGGAACCACTTTAATTCTATACCCTGAATTCCCATGACTTTCATTTTCTGGAGCAAAATGTCTCGGTCCACTGTTTCGAATGCCCTTTTCAGATCCAGGAAAACGCAAACAGTGTCTTTTTTGTTATTTAGATCTTCCTTCCAGTTAGAGATCACTATATTCAGTGCCGTTTCACATGAGTGTTTTCTTCTAAATCCCGATTGTTCACTTATTATTAATTTATTGTCTTCCAAGTAATTTTCTAACTTATTTTTTATAACTGTTTCCATAATTTTTTCATCACATGGTAGTGTATTTATAGGTCGCATTTCCTCAGGTTTATACGTATTTTTTATTTTTTTTACTGGTATAATGGTCGACGTTTTCCATCTTTGTGGTACTATGCCCGTTTCCATGCTTTCATTTATAATTTTTACATAAAAATAACCTGTATACTCTATTGAATCTTTTAAAACTCCTTCTGATAAAAGATTTTTGCCACCAATTTTGTTCTTGAATAGCCGAACTATTTTGAAAATGTCATCTGCTACAACTTTATTAAATTTGAATGTCGAACTGCTATCAGATACGGTTAAATTTAAATCAAAATGTTCGATACTATGGTTTATTTCTAAAACACTGTTTACGAAAAAGTTATTGAGCTCATTCGCAATTTCGATCTTTTCTTCGATTTGCTTATCTAATATTTGAATTTTGTTTATTTCTTGATGATCTTTTTTCAGGTTTATTGTTTGCTTTATATTTTTCCACATTTCTTTGCTATTATTTTTACTAATTAAGATTTTGTTTTCCATATATTTCGCCTTTTTCTTTTATTTATTTATTTATTTATTTATTTATTTATTTATTTATTTATTATTTAAAGTCGACGACAAACTATGGTCGACTGCATAATATAAAAGATATATAAATATACAACTCAAAAGATAAAATTTAAGATATATCGAGATTTCAACAATGTTATATTACAAACAAAGAAATATTAATGAACATTACTATTTAATTTCAGAATATAATAATAATAAGAAATATGAGTAGAAATAAGATCTTATGCCGAAATCTTATACTGGCGGAATGCATCAGATTCCGCTCAGCATGATTTCGGAATGCAGTGGATTCCAATCTCCCTGTTGGAATGCAACAAGATTCCAATCAGCATGTCATGGGAATCCGCCAGTGCTAAGAGTAGTGTAATGAGGATACGCCATCACAAGGCATAAAAAAGTAACATGACCTTTGTTGTTGGAATGCACCGGATTCCAATCAGCTCGATGCCTGACCCATAAGATTATACTGCCGGAATGCATACGATTCCGGTCAGTGACTCATGAAAAAGCATGTTTTTACGTTGTTGGAATGCACCAGATTCCAATCAACACAGTACTGTCTTGTTCCTTCTTAATGATACATGTTGATAAATGTTCCTCCATCCTTAAGCGAGATAGTTCCTGTTTTTTATCGAAGGAATAAAATGCCGGCAAATTAAATTAGCTTGTATCTCTTAAATTAGATAGGCAAGTATTGCATTACGTATAGTGGAAAAAGTACATTCAAGACTGATGCAGCTATACAAGTCATTGTAGTGCGCGCATCAGATAAGAAGAGGATTATTTTTAGCAAAGTTTCGTCGACAAAGGGGTAAATAGAAAGGAACGTAGTGTCTGGATACTCTAGGGGGAACCGCAAAAAACAAGCGGCTGAGGAGGTCCTCGGAATCAATTTCTCCAATAATGAGCTTATGGATGAACAATACCCTCAGTAATATTCTCCGATTTTCCAGAGTGGGTAAGTTAATAAGAAGAAGTCTACTTCTGTATGGAGGAAGGTGGAGACTTGAGTCCCAATTAAGGCCGCGCAATGCAAATATCAAAAATTGCTTTTGAACTGACTCAAGACGCTTTATATGCTTTTGAGAAACAGGGAACCAAACGCGTGAGCAATACTCGAGTATTGGACGAACCAGCGATGTGTAAAGAACCTTAGTGAGGTACGGATCATCGAACTCTTTAGCCCATCTTTTAACAAATCCAAGTAAACTCAACGCTTTGTTGGCTATAGATGAAATATGCATGTTAAAATTCAATTTCGAATCAAAAAGGACACCTAGATCATTTGCAATAGATATACGCTCCAAAGGCGTACCATCTATTACATAAGATTTCAATGCTGACTTCACTCGGTGAAATGTCATATGCTTACATTTAGAGCAATTTAAAGCTAGTAAATTTGTTGTGCACCAACATTGGAACGAGTCCAAGTCGGCCTGAAGAAGATCCAAGGAACTCAAATCGGTAGGACAGTAAGTGTAGCAAAGTTTTATATCATCCGCATACATTATAGTATGGGAATATAATATTGTCTGTGGCAAGTCATTAATGAAAAGGGCAAAGAGCAAAGGGCCTAGATGACTTCCCTGGGGTACGCCGGAGGAAACTCCGAACGATTCCGACAGATTGCACTTGAACAGAACTTTTTGGGTCCGGTTAGAAAGATAGCTTTTCAGCCACATTAATAGGTGAAATGGAAAGCCCAATAAATCAAGCTTATGAATAAGCGACTCATGGTTGCCGGTATCAAATGCTTTGCTGAAGTCCGTGTAGATGACATCCGTTTGCTTGTTCGCTAAAAATCCTTCCATAACTATAGAGGTGAATACAAGCAAATTTGTAGTGGTTGACCTTTGACGAATAAAACCGTGTTGGCATGCAGATAAAAGACTAGAACACTGATATTGCAGTTGACTGGTGACAATCTGTTCAAAGACTTTAGGAATGACTGAAAGTTTAGCAATACCCCTGTAGTTTTCAACTTTTGACCAACTACCTTTTTTATGCAGGGGTATAATAAAAGAATGTTTCCAAAGTGCCGGGAATGACGCAGATCCCAGAGATAGCTCAAATAATTTTAAAATATGCTCATACAGGTTTTCGGCGCAGTATCTAAGCACGCAACTAGGAAGAACACCGTCCGGTCCCGGAGAAAAGGTGGGCTTCAAAGATTGAAGACTCTGAAAAACAATATTACCATCAATAGCAGGATTCCTAATGTAATTCGAGCTATCTAAGTGATAGGGATATTGACCGGAATGAAAACCGCTGGATGAATACCTGGACTTAAAGAACTCAGAAAATAGTTCAGCAACGTCGTCATCAGTGCAAGCTTTTTTACCTCCAAAGGTTAATGAGGAAGGATACCCAGAAGTTTTCCGCGTTGAATTTACGAAACTGTAAAACTTTTTTGGATTTCTAAAAAATTGGGCTTTACAACAACTTAAGTAATTTTTATAACAAAGCTGATTAAGACGGTGAAATTTAGAACGAGCTATTAGATATTTAGAGAGGTCTGCAGATGCTCCAGATTTCTTGAACCTCTTATAAAGCCTAGATTTAATGTTATTAAGTCTGATAAGTTGCCTTGAAAACCAAGGGGGCTTATTCGAACATAGGGTATAGCGAGTAGGAATGCAGGTATCAAAGAAGCCATCAAGCGTACTGTAAAATATAGAGATAGCCGACAGTCAAGCATAGAGATCCGACCAATCATGGGAAGCCAACAGATCATTGAGCATAATGAAATTCGCTTTGTAGAAGCATCTAGATCGGGTACGAGACTGTACTTGAATCCTACAGGGTAGGCTGATATCAAGTGATATCTCTAGCGTAGGGTGAAGGGGGTCTTCTGGAAGGGATAAAGGTGGTATTCGCCTAAGGGCAGTACCCACCGAGCCATCCACAAATACTAAATCCAGCATTTTATTTCCACTATTTGGAACATTGTTAATCTGTAAAAGAGATGAGTCTAACAAGCAATTGAGAAACTCATGTTGAGCAGTGGGAGTTAAAAAGTTTGAATCACTTATATTAACCCAACTAACTGTTGGAAGTTAAAGTCACCAACAACAACAAGTCGATCGTTATCTCCCAACTGCGAATGCAAATCACAGATGGCCGAGCTATGACTAGCATAAACATCCATATCCGAACGAGGTGGTATATACGAACAGCAAACAATTACGCTATAGCTACCGAATGAAAGCCTAACTGCTATGAATTCGATATGAGAGATATTGTCCAGCGAAATCAACTCAGACGATAGGTTAGATTCAACAGCAATAAGGACACCTCCCGCTCTAGAGATGCGATCACGCCGATAAACAGCATATTTATTTGAAAAAACCTCAGAATTGTAATTATCAGGCTTTAGCCAGGTCTCCGTAAAAGCTACAACTTGTGCAGAAAAGTTGAAAGAATTAAGGAAGAATGGAACAAGTTTTGATCGTAAACCACGAACATTTTGGTAATTAATGAGAAGACGGGACAGATCAGCAATTACATTTGTGTTGTTATTACTGTGTTCGTCATACCGTTTTTTGGCTGTAATAAAACAGGTTCGGCGCTCGCCTTTCTCGTGAACAAGTGAACCACAGTATGCTTGGGCCAAAAAGAGGAATCAAGTACCTTATCGAAATATTCATCTGAAAGGGATATTTTAAATGAGGAGATGTCTCTCTCATATTTAAAATTAAATTTATACACATTGATGTTACTAGTGGGTGCAACACCAAGTTTAGAGCAAACGTAATGAGCAATGTCATTTTCGGTAAGCGAGGCGTGTAATCGGGACACAAATACAGCCCTACGAGGTGGCACGGCAGTCACCTGCAAAGGACTAGCGGATAGCGCACCAGAGAGCTGGGAAGGTGCGGCCGTTATAGCGTTGGTTATCGAGCCCGTACTATTTTTTTCAGGTACACTTGTATCGCTAGCAACAACCCCAGTATCGGTAACTGTTATTGTTGGAGCTAAAGATACCGGTGGAGGTGTAGGATGAATTGGGGAGTCCAGCGAAATCAACATTGGTGACGTAGAACAAACAGCCGCAAAGGTACCACTATTAGTTCGTGCATCGTTTAATTTGCCAGAAATCGTCTTTTGATAAGTTTTTTGTATCTTTTGTTTATTTCTTTATAATTGTCCTAATTTCCTGTTTTCCTAGACTCATTTAAAAGATTATATTTAAGTTTATTTAATTGTGTAAGTTCATGATCATACCACTTATTCATAAGTCTTACTTTCACTACTTTTTCAAATGTTAATCCTGTCATACCTTGTAGAATTGCATTGTTTACTATGTCTAATTGGGATTCTATACTGGTTGAATCATTTATCACAAAACTGCATGCGCGCAACAAGTTAAGTAGATTTTCTTTATTATAAAGCTCCCATGAGGTAATAGTTTTTGTTGTTCTCATTTTATATGGCGCAGATGTATTAATTTTTATTTCTATCGTTTCATGATCTGATATTTTATACTTGTCCATGTTTTGACAAATAACATCATTCGAATTTGAATATAGAAGGTCGATTTTTGTTTCAGTTGTATCGTGTGTTGAAGAGTATTTTTTGGTTCATTGCGAAATCATTAAACATATCTGTTAATTTCTTGCTATAGGTGTGGGTGGCATTATTAACGTTAATGTTATAGTCTCCAACCACGAAGCAATTCACACTTAACTCAACTTTTTCCAACAATATTTCATTTAGATAATTTAAGAAGTCAGAATCACTCGTATTAGGTGAGTGATATAGAGCCCCTATTTGCCATTTTTTATCGCACTCTTTTAGTTTTATTACGATGAACCAAATGTTATTATTAATGCGGTTATTATATATAACGTTGTATTTCACAGAGTTGTGAGCATATATTAAGACACCTCCTGTGTGTCTGCTATGTTTGTCACATCTAATTACCGTATATGCATTAATATGTAACTCTGCTTCTCTAATATCACCCGTGGCACATGTTTCCGAGCACAATAGTAACGCAGGTTTCTGCTCCACAATAAGATTTTCTAATTCATTTTTGTTAGAAATAATACTACATATATTTAAATAGATACATTTAAATTCAAAGTTTTTATTTGGTTGCTATTTCTTCGCTTTTTTGCTCTGCAGATAGCGTATATATGCAGGGCACTTAGTACTATAGGCATAGTGATCCACTTCAACATCTATAACTTTTCTTCTCACCAAGTCAAAGCAGTTAACACATCTTATGATATTTGAGTTACACTCTTTAACATCATGCTGATCACCACATTTGCTACATGCTTGTTTAAATGCACAATCACTAGCTTTATGTTGGAAACCTAGACATTTAAAACATCTAGGTACATTTATATGTTCAAAAACTCTACAACTGTCCCATTCAACTTTTATTCTCTTCTTCTCAATTAGATGCTCATACGTTTCACAATCTGTTTCTATAATAATATTATAGCTTTCTTCTCTTTTATTGCGATCTTCATAAACCTTAATAATTTTTAACTCTTTATTATCTTCAATATCGTTCTGTTTTATTACACACTCAATAATTCTCTCATCATTTAATTTTGTTGAGAGCCCCACTATTTTTAACGCTCTCCGCTGTTTCGTTTCTTTCAATTTTTCCGTAGCATATTCTTGACCTATTTCTTTGTTTACTTTCTTTTGTACTTCTTCTACTGCTTCACTGTTTTTGCACTCAACTATTATCGCACCTTTATTTATGTTAGTAACAGTCGTGATAAGACCTTCGGTTGGTTCGATTACTTTATTTAGTGCTTTCTTAGTGTCTTTTGTATTTTTGTTGTTTATAGGTTTAAAAACTATTTTGTTTGCGTTTCTTTTTGCCATTTCTGCATATGATGATTTTGCATTTATTTGTTTCTTTTCAGCACGCATTTCACTTAATTTATCGCAGCTGCTGTTCAGATTCTTATGTATCTCAGTTATGAGCTCCTGTTTCAATATTTTGCATCTTTCACTAAATATTTGTTCTATTACTGCATTTATTTCAACTGTAAAGTCATTTTTCATTTTTTGCATTTTATTCGTTATTGCATCCTCCACTATTTCTTTAACACTGATCTTTTTAAGTTTTTTGATTCACTTTTTTCAATAGAATGTTTTATTTCAATAAATTTTGTATTTATGTTTGATAAGCTACACTGGTTACAATACCATTTAATATTTAAATTTTCATTTAGAAATTTTAATCCTGCTCTTTTTAAATTGCTACACTTCACACAAACACATTATCACAGCCCCCACTGCATGTTAGCATATCTTCCACTTGCAGTATTTTTGCTGTGCAATCTTTACACTTTAGCTGAGGCATCATTAAAATTTTATTTTTTTTTTTATTTTTTTTTTTTATTTTAAGTGTCACTGTCTCAATAATTTATAAGTTTAAATATCCAATTTCAATAATTGACTTTTTAGTTTATGTTTAACAGCAATTTATGAGATATATCTTTGCATTTACCACTAAATTTTAGCAAAAGCACAGAGCAACACATAACACGTCCGTTCTGATCGATGCTCTTCTCGAAAATATGGTGGTATATATAGTATATATATATAGTATATATATATATTTTCGCAATTTTAGCCCCATTTAACAGCTAGAAGCTTCAAATTTCACCGAATGCTTACGTATATGGCATATATTGTTGTCTGAAAAAATTATAGAGATCGGTTGTATATATAGTATATATCTCATACAACCGATTGTTCAGATAAGAAATTTTCGCAATTTCTACTCCATTTTAACATCTATAAGCTTCAAATTTCACAATTTGCTTACGTAAGTATATAGTATATATTGTTGTGTCAAAAAATCATAGAGATCGGTGATATATATAATATATATATGATGGTATATATAGTATATATATATAGTATAGTATATTTTTTTGCGATTTCGGCCCCATTTTACAGCTAGAAGCTTCAAATTTCACCAAATGCTTACGTGTATAGCATATATTGATCTCTGAAAAAATCATTGAGATCGGTGGTATACATAGTATATATCTCATACAACCGATTGTTCAGATAAGAAACTTTGCGCAATTTCTGCCCCGTTTTAACAGCTAGAAGCTTCAAATTTCACCAAATGCTTACGTATATAGCATATATTTTTGTCTGAAAAAATAATAGAGATCGGTGGTATATATATTATATACTTCATACAAACAGTAATTTTGCCCCTTTTTTACGGATAGAAGCTTCAAAATTCATCAAATTTCATCAAATAGTTACGTTTACGTCATATATTTTTGAAATACGTGATTCGTAGTCATAGTATTTACACGCAGACCACAAAAAATCTGAAACTTTGCATCCTCACACAAAGTACGTACCTATTTTTTATTTTATATTTATCTTAAAAATCGTTTAGATATGTTCAAATTTCACCAAATGTTTATGTGTATAGCATATATTGTTGTCTGCAAAAATCATAGAGACCGGTGGTATATATAATCTCATACAACCGATTGTTCAGATAAGAAAATTTGCGAAATTCCTTCCCCATTTTAACAGCTAGAAGCTTCAAATTTCACCAAATGCTTACGTATATAGTATATATTGTTATCTGAAAAAATTATTGAGATCGGTGGTATATATAGTATATATCTCATATAACCGATTGTTCAGATAAGAAGCGTTGCGCAATTTCTGCCCCATTTTAACAGCTAGAGGCTTCAAATTTCACCAAATGCTTGCATATATAGCATATATTGTTGTCTGAAAAAATCATAGAGTTCGATGGTACATATATTATATACCCCATATAAACTGTATTTTTTTGCCCCTTTTTTACGGCTAGAAGCTTCAAAATTCATAAAATTTCATCAAATAGTTACATTTACGTCATATATTGTTGAAATACGTGATTCGTAGTCATAGTTTTTACACGCAGACCATAAAAAACTGAAACTTTGCATCCTCACACAAAGTACCTACCTATTTTTTATTTTATATTTATCTTAAAAATCGTTTAGGTATGTAGATCTTTTCACTATATATTTCGTATCTTATACATCCGATTATTCGGAGATTACGAACGGGATAAGATTATTGTTCAGCCCCATTCATGAAAGGTATGAAATCTTGGGCCAGCCGAAGACAGCCCCGTCCTTACTTGTTTATATTTAATATATTAAGCACTCCATTATACTTTTATTATTTTTTCCTTATTTAGTTAGCATTATAAAAGTTATTATTTAAAAGGTTTATTTCTAAAAATATTTGTTCTTAAGGAAAATTTTGTTTAATTTAACATTTTTGACATTTCTAATTTTTCTAACAAAATTTTCTGAAAATTTTTTCAAATGATGAATAGTTAAATACAGTTTATTTTTTCTTGTTTAATTGTTAAAAATTAATTCTTATGCTATTTTTTTCTCATTTTGTTTTCTATGCCTTTTTGGGCTTAAAAAAAATGTTCCTTTTTGGAAAAACATCAGTAAGCATTTCAAAAAAAAGTTTTTTCACATTTAAGAAGTTTTATGAAAACGACCTAAGCACTTGACTTTGATTTTGTATGTCCTCTTCTGTGAACATAACTCAATAATTAGTAACAAAAAGTTATTACAGCAGAAATTTAAATTTTTGCTTGTCAATAGGCAGCCGTTAGGTTGCCGGAATATTGTTATTGTTACCTACTTAAAAATAATTATTATTGTTAATTATTATAATAGATATTTGTTGCCTTTATTGAATTTTGTCCTTTTAATTTTTTGCTGTGTATTTGTCAAACCGGCTTTCTTTAATTTCTTCCCAATTATCCGGCAAATATTATTCCACTTCGCTTGCCGCGGCTCCACTTGGTAAAATGTTTGACAGTTTGGAGCACCGCCTAGCACTGTCGATTTCTCGCTTCTGTTGTGAGATTGGTTGCCCTTGTAGTATTTTTTTAACACGCTTTTATTAGCTTGGCCTGTATCTATCTATGTATGTATGTATCGGAATCTTTGAGCTTAATTTTCACCGGTTTCTAGAAGTCTGATTAATTTGAAACTTTACATACGTATCAAGGACCGATGACAATGCATTAATATGACGGTGAGGTGACATAAGGTCAACGGCCATAAGGTAAATTGGCCTTATTACCACTTTGAATGGCCATAAGTTTCATTGAAACTTTGCACACTTATCAATGCTCGATAACAATAAATTAATGTGATGGTGCGGTGACATATGGTCAACGGCCATAAGGTCAATTGGCTTTATTACCACTTTGAATGGCCATAAATTTGATTCAAACTTTGCACACGTATCAAGGCTCGATGAAAATGCATTAATGTGATGGTGTGGTGACATAAGGTCAACGGCCATAAGGTCAATTGGCCTTATTACCACTTTGAATGGCCATAAATTTGATTGAAACTTTGCATACGTATCAAGGCTGAATGACAATGCAATAATGTGATGGTGGCGGACATAAGGTCAATTGAACTTGTGACCACCCCAAATGGCCATAGATTTAAAACCTTGCACATTATGCGAAAAACGCATTCCTTTATTAACGATAGAAGTGGATGCATGGGACATCTTCGAAAGAGCATACTGGAGCCCTTTTAAACACGCTTTTATTAGCTTGGCCTGTATCTATCTATATATCTATGTATCCATGTAAATATGTAACGGAATCTGGAGTGGAGCCGAGAGAGAGGTAATGGAGAGCTCCGAACACCGTTGAACCTTTTGAAGCATTTTAAGTTAGGTACTTTTAGCTCGTGCAGGCCACCAGACCAAGGCACCATAAAGAAGAATCGGGCGTACAATGGCTGTGTAAATTCAGTAGGTCACCTTAGGGGTAATCTTCAGGAGGTGCCAATTGCCCTCTTGCAGGTGAATAGCTCTGCTGCTGCCTTCTTGGATCGCTCCACTATATGGTCAATCCATAAAAGCTTCCTATCCAGAATGACTCCCAAATACTTTACATGATCGCTAAACGCTAAGAACGTACCCCCAATTCGTGGCGGTGTAATATTTGGTACTTTGTACCTCCTCGTGAAGAGGACAAACTTGGTTTTATTCGGGTTGACTTCCAAACCTGTGGCGGGTTGTACTCCTGGAGCAGCTCCAGGATGTCAGCAGGGTCCGTTGGCGTCACTGGAACCCAGGCTCTAGCCCTTGGTCGTGAGGGGATATCACGCTCCTCCACTACCTTGAGGCGCGCGCCCGGATATACCAACCCTATCAACGTGACGGCGGCCCTATAGAGGTTTACCGACCTGGCGTCGTCACAGGCAATTAGCTTGACCACCCTGCATCGGTGTAAGATAGCGGTGGGCCAGGGTTGTCTTTCTTAACCTTAACGGCCACCGTAGCGAGCGCGGCCTCGATCCACTTCCGCTGTTGTTTCGGGAATCTGCCATATTCGCTGCTCTCGTCTATAATGCCAATGATCTGCCGACCTTTGGCAATTTCGGCAAAAGACCGCGTCCAGACTCCCCTATTTTGGTGCCGTGGGTTTGGATTCATTCATGGACCGCTGGCGTTTCGAAGTTTCATCACTCTCGACTAAAACTTTTAAAATTACTTGAAATAAAAAATTAAAAATAAATAATAGTTTAAAAAACTAAAAAAACACGCTTTTATAGCTAACCGAACTAATAAATAGGAAATAATTTTCAAGAAAAATTATAATAAAATTTAAGTTATTAACAGAATAATTTAATTCACAGTAAAAAGCGAAGGGTGCTTGATATTGAATGTTACAATCATTCTGTTGGCAACTATCTGAGAGGAAAGATATAAAGTGTAGTCAAATGCACCCCACGCTTTTTAATCTGAATTAAATTATTCTGTCAATAACTTAAATTTTATTTTAATTTTTCTTTGAGATGATTAACTATAAATGATTGTTTGACCTTCTACTACTGTTATAAAAACTCTTTTTAATTGAAAATTATTTTCTATCTTAGTTGGGTTGGCTATAAAATTTTCGAATATGGCTCTGGCTACTGTTTTTGTATGTTTGCTCTGTATAGGAATTGCAACTAAGTATTTAGTCAAATCACATATCAGAGTGACAGTGTATTCATTTTCATTTAATGATCTCGGTTAATGTCCAATTGTATCTATTTATACTATTTCGAACTCCTTCGGTGGTTTTTCAGTCAAAATCATGGGTTCTTTTAACTTTTTATTAATTTTATTTTTATTACAATTTACGCATTCCTTTATATATTTTCTTATATCATTTTTCATATTTTTCTAATAATATTTTTTTATTTCATTAGTTGTACGATCGATTCCTGGGTTGCCTTCCCAGATGGGATCGTCATTATATTTATGAAGAATTTGTTTAATTTTTGTCGACATTTGTCACATGCATAACTTCTGGGGTTAATGCAAATATTAGATCTTTGAGAACTTGGATACCTATTTTATTTTTATTTTTAAATATGCTTACTCGAGTATTCATTATTCTTGATCAATTTGTCTCCTAAGGGACAACTGTCTTTTTATCTTACAAGTCCTAGATTGCCGGCATTTTTAAGTTTAGTCGAATACTGTTCTAAGTCAATAACTTCCTCAACAATCCGGTTGCTTGTATTTATTATGCTACAAATTTTTTATCCTTTTGGAGCGCGACATATGTAATTGCAAATTTATTTATTTATGAAGCGCTTTATTTATAATAAGGTTCTCTTTGTGACTTTTTATTTTCTTCTTTATGGCTGGTTTTATAGTTTCCGATCTTGTGGCAACTTTAGGTATTTTGCATATTTCCACTTACGTAAGGTTTTCAGTCAAGCATTACGTTGCGAAAAGTTATTATTTTATAAGGTTTGTGGTATAAATCTTCTACCTTGACAGCCTTCATAGATGTTTTTTTGATTCTATGGAAACTACTACTGTGAATTAGCAAATTCTTGAACTTAGACACTGCTAATGAAGCCGTCTCAATAAATTCTTCTATTGAATTTTGTAGTGATTCATTTGTAATTGTTTACTGTTCTTATCGAAATTTGGTTTAGTTTAGATGGTTTAGGGTGCTAAATTTGAATATTATAGCAATATCACGATTACGCAGGTTAAATCTGCTAGCCAAACATCTGAAATGTTTGGGTTAATTTTTGGCTCTGGTTCAGCTGGTGGTTCATATTTTAATATTCTATTCTCTGATGATTCAGGGTTTCCTTTTCCTACCTCCTAACCAGCTATGGCTATCATAATGCCTTGGGCTATTTTAGTCCACGAAGACATTTTAAAGAGATGATATGATTGAAAGAGAAAATTAAAGAAAAATAAAAATTTATTCCTGTTTCTTTGGGGGTGGGGAAAATGGTAATTTATGCTTATTTCTTTGTTTTTTATGTTTAATATATTAAGCACTCCATTTTACTTTTATTATTTTTTCCCTATTTAGTTAGCATTATAAAAGTTATTATTTAAAAGGTTTATTTCTAAAAATGATTGTTCTTAAGGAATAATTTGTTTAATTTAACATTTTTGACATTTCTAATTATTCTTACAAAATTTTCTGAAAATTTTTTCAAATGTTGAATTGTTCAATACATTTTATTTTTTCTTGTTTAATTATTAAAAATTAATTCTTATGCTATTTTTTTTTTCATTTTGTTTTCTGTGCCATTTTGGGCTTAAAAAAATTGTTTCCATTTTGGAAAAACATCAGTAAACATCTCAAAAAATTTTTTTTCACATTTAAGGAGTTTTATGAAAACGACCTAAGCACTTGACTTTGATTTTGTATGTGCTCTTCTGGGAACATAACTCAATAATTAGTAACAAAAAGTTTTTACAGCCGCAATTTAAATTTTTGCTTGTCAATAGGCAGCCGTTAGGTTGCTGGAATATTGTTATTGTTACCTGCTTAAAAATAATTACTATTGTTAATTATTATGATAGATATTTGTTGCCTTTGTTGAATTGTTTCCTTTTTATTTTTTGCTGTGTATTTGTCAAACCGGCTTTCTTTAATTTCTTCCCAATTATCCGGCAAATATTATTCCACTTCGCTTGCCGCGGCTCCACTTGGTAAAATGTTTGGCAATTTGGAGCACCGCTTAGCACTGTCGATTTCTCGCTGCTGTTGTGAGATTTGTTGCCCTTGTAGTATTTTTTGAACCCGCTTTTATTAGCTTGGACTGTATCTATGTATATATGTATGTAACGGAATTTTTGAGCTTAATTTTCACCATTTTCTAGAAGTCTGATTAATTTGAAACTTTGCATACGTATCAAGGCTCGATGACAATGCATTAATGTGATTATGTGGTGACATAAAGTCAACGGCCATAAGGTAAATTGGCCTTACTACCACTTTGAATGGCCATAAGTTTGATTGAAACTTTGCACACGTATCAAGGCTCGATGAGAATGCAATAATGTGATGGTGGGGTGACATGAGGTTAACGGACATATCAATTGAACTTATGACCACCCCAAATAGCCATAGATTTGAAACCTTGCACATAATGCGAAAAACGCTTTCCTTTATTAACGATAGAAGTGGATGCATGGCACATCTACGAAAGAGCAAACTGGAGCCCTTTTTAAGACGCTTTTATTAGCTTGGCCTGTATCTATCTATGTACCTATATATCCATGTATGTATGTAACGGAATCTGGAGTGGAGCCGAGAGCCCCGGTAATGCAGAGGTCCGAACTCCGTTTCACCATTTGAATCATTTTAAGATAGGTACTTTAAGCTGTTGCAGGCCACCAGACAAAGGCACCATAAAAAATAATCGGGCGCACAATGGCTGTGTAAATCCAGTAGGTCACCTTAGGGGAGAATCCCCAGGAGGTGCCAATTGCCCTCTTACAGGTGAGCAGCTCTGCCGCTGCCTTCTTGGATCGCTCCACTATATGGGCAGTCCATAACAGCTTCCTATTCAGAATGACTCCCAAATACTTTACTTGATCGCTAAACGCTAAGAACGTACCCCCAATTCTTGGCGGTGTAAGATTTGGTACATGGTACTTCCTCGTGAAGAGGACAAGCTCGGGTTTATCCGTGTTGACTTCCAAACCTGTGGCGGGTTGTACTCCTGGAGCAGCTCCAGGATGTCAGCTGGGTCCGTTGACATCACTTGAACCCAGGCTCTAGCCCTTGGTCGTGAGGGGATATAACGCGCCTCCACTACCTTGAGGCGTGCGCCCTGATATACTACCCCTATCAGCGTGACGGCGGCCCTATAGAGGTTTACCGACCTGGCGTCGTCACAGGCAATTAGCTTGACATTGCCCAGGAACCACCCTGCATCGGTGTAAGATGGCGATGGTACAGGGTTGTCTTTCTTAGCCTTAACGGCCACCGTAGCGAGCGTGGCCTCGATCCACTTCCACTGTTGTTTCGGGAACCTGCCATCTTCGCTGCTATCGTCTATAATGCCAATGATCTGCCGACCCTTGGCAATTTCGGCGAAAGACGGCGTCCAGCCTCCCGCCGTCTTGGCCCTTTTCGGTGCCGTGGGGTTGGATTCATCCATGGACAATAATTGCGTCTACACATATGTACCACGTACGTATACGAGCAGTGGAGAGTCAATGCACAAACACACGCATATATCTGAGATACTCCTGAAAGTATGCAATGAGAAAAATTATAAAATTGTGCAATTGTAGTTACAGCTGAGAAGTTTGTGAGCTACTGGGCTAGTAGATTCTGGAAGCGCCTAGACGATGCGAACGTTGAAATCGAAGAGTATAAAAGGCGGCAATTGTAGAGGCGCTGGAATTCAGTTTGATTTGAGTTGTCAAGCAGTTTCGACTAAGACGCTATCTAGAGAGCACGAGCAGTATTATTTTGAATAGTAGAGTTTCATTTGAGCTATCAATCAGTTTGGTTATTAAGCAAGCTATTCGTTGCACAGTTTGAGTGTTATTGTGAAGTACTTTAATAAACGCAATTTTTCATTACTACAAATTGGAGTTATTTATTCAACAGTTTAGTGATTCGAACTTAGCAGAGGATTGCAAATAAGAGGATTTGCAAGTAAAATCGTTACAATTGGTGTCAGAAGAGGAATTGTTGAATAAATTCCGGAGGACAACAAGGACATGGCAAAGTTCAGTGAACTGAAGATCCAGCAACAGAAGAAAGAGTTGGAGAGCCGTGGATTCAATAAAAGCGGCGTTAAACTCGAACTTCAGGCACGACTACGAGAGGCAATGGAAGCAGAAGGAATTGATGTGGACGAGTATGTCTTTTATACTGATGGGGACGAGACAACAACATAAATTGAAGAGAAAAACAAAACATCGCAGACAGTTACGAGCACAGACTTGAACATGATATTGGTTGCAATAGCTGCTCAAACATCGACAGTAACATCAATGACGTCGCAAGTAACATCACAATTAGAAGAACAGAAAACGTATATGTCATCACAGATGGAATCCCAAGAGACCCGAATAACATCCAAGATGGAAACACAGCTCGAAGAACAGAAGACATATATGGCATCCCAACTGGAATCACAGGAGGCACGTATTTCAGAAATGACGTCGCAAGTGTCATCTCAACTGGAAGACCAAAAGACATATATGGCATCTCAATTGGAAGCGCAAGAGGCACGTATATCTGAAATGTGGGCAGAAATTTTGGAACAGGTATCATCAAAACTGGAAGCGCAGGATGCAAAAATGGCTCAAATTCAGGCAGAAGTAGATGATTTAAAAGGTCGTGTGGAGCAGTTACAACTAAATCGCCCAGCTGTTTCAGCAAGCAATCCAAAGGTAAAACACCATCCTTTGACGGTTCTGTTCCTTTCCAGTTGTTTAAGATTCAGTTTGAAAAGACCGCAGCAGTGAACAACTGTAATGCTGAAGATAAAGTTGCTGCATTATTCGTGGCATTGAAAGGATCTGCTGCTGAAATCCTACAGACTATTCCCGAGGGAGAGCGGAACAACTACGAAACATTGATGAGCGCTCTAGAGAGGCGATACGGAAGCAAATACAGGAAGCAGATACACCAAATAGAGTTGCAAAACCGCTACCAAAAGGCTAATAAGACTTTGCAGGAGTTTGCGTCAGATGTCGAAAGGCTTGCACATTTGGCGAATGCCGACGCACCCGTGGAATGCACCGAAATGGTAAAAATTCAGAGCTTTATAAATGGCATACGGGACGTAGAAACGAAGCGAGCCACATACGCAAACCCAAAGCCAACATTTGCAGAAACGGTATCACATGCATTGACTCAGGAAACTGCCTCACTATTGAGTAAACCAGCATACAAAGCTCATCGGGTGGAAGTGGAAAGACCAGATTGGGTAGACACAATTTTGGAACCACTGAAGGAATCACAACAGAAGAATGCCGGAGTTATTAAATGTTTCAAGTGCGGCAACCCAGGTCATATTGCACGACATTGCAGCACCGGTCCCAATAGCTCCAACAATGTGGGTGGCCGTAAACGCAGAGCTGAAGGAGATGAGCTAATCTCCAAGTCAACTCAATCGTTAAACTAAAGCGAGTCAGCCGCAAGGGGCGACAGCTGACACCCTCAATTGAATGCCCCATAATCTCTATCTCACAAATTGGAAGAAGGTCGAGCAATCTTACTGTTGGAGGACATGTGGATGGAAAGGAACGTTTACTGACTGTAGATACGGGTGCATCTCATTCCATCATTCGAGCGGATTTAGTCAACAAGAAGATAAGACCATTGCATGGAGCAATATTGCGTATAGCCACTGGAGAAGACAGCACGGTTCTAGGAGAAGTATCATATGAAGTCGCAATTGGGAATGTCACGGTAGCACACAATTTTATAGTGGCAGAAATTGTTGATGAAATCATAATTGGAGTGGACTTCTTAATCGACCAGAGCTTCAAGATTGGCATGCAAAGCAAGACGATGCGATATAAAAACATGGATGTACCACTTAATTTCGGCTACGAGAGAGGCTACAGCAGTAAACGAGTGCTGGTGGAAGAGAGTCAGCAAATACCATCAAAATCCGAAGCAGTCATCTGGGCAAAGGTTGATGGAGATTGTGGGACAAACAAATTGTGGGTTGTCGAAGCAGCAAACAAATCAGCACTAAAAATACTTGTATGAAAAACCCTGGCTATGACAAAACAAGATGGACGTATTCCGGTAAGAGTACTCAATGAGTTTAAGTCACCACTCAAACTGACTAAAGGAGCTATTTTGGGAAGATGCAAAGAGGCTGAAGTAGTTATTAACTGTGAACAGCTCCAGGAAAACGTTTCAGCTAGTAATACTGATCTTTCAAATGACATCACGGCATGGATGCAGGAGCTAGAGGAAGCATATCAGAGTAAGGCAAAACAACTGCTCCTAAAGTACGTGAAAATAGTTGACCAGGATAGTTATAAACCAGGCCACACCAACGTTGTGAAACATCAAATTGACACTGGAGATGTGAGGCCGATCCGTCAAGCTCCACGTAGTGTTCCACTGGCGAAGCGGGAAGTTGTGAGTCAAATCATTCAAGAAATGAGTGACAGCGGCGTCATCGAACCATCAGCTAGTCCATGGAGCTCACCGGTAGTACTTGTAAAGAAGAAGGATGGAAAAATGAGGTTTTGCGTGGACTGCCGGAAGTTGAATGACGTAACGAAAAGGGATAGCTACTCATTGCCTAGAATTGACGACACTCTGGACTCGCTATCTGGTACGAAATGGTTTTCCACGCTGGACTTGAAAAGCGGCTACTGGCAAGTGGAGGTGAAGGAGGAAGATAAAGAGAAAACAGCCTTCAGTGTCGGCGATGGTCTTTAGCAATTTACAATTATGCCTTTTGGACTTTGTAATGCACCAGCTACTTTTGAAAGACTCATGGACCAGGTACTGAAAGGACTACATTGGAAAACATGCTTGGTGTAGCTGGACGACATCATCGTATTGGGCAAGAATTTTGATGAACATCTTAGGAACTTCGAGGAAGTTTTCCAAAGAATAGCTGGCGCTGGTCTGAAGTTAAGTCCCAAAAAGTGTGCGCTGTTTAAAAAGGAAGTAAATTATTTGGATCACAAGGTAACGACAGAGGGCATCTGCACTGCGAGCGAAAAGGTAGAGGCTGTAAAGGATTGGCCAAGACCACAGAAACTACATGAATTAAGAAGTTTCCTTGGGCTGTGCACATATTACCGCCGATTTTACCAAATTTTTCTTTTTTTGAGCTTACAAGAAGATATATAGCTTTTGAATGGAAGAAGGAGCAAGAAGTGGCTTTCCAAACATTGAAGGAGCGTTTGTGCACTGCCCCAATGTTAGCATATCCGATTCCAGTAGCAACATTTATTCTAGATACAGATGCGATATGCTATAGGAGGCGTTTTATCACAACTGGTCGATGGACAGGAGAAGGTAGTTTCATATTACAGCCGTTCGATTGGAAAACCAGAGAGGAACTACTACGTTACGCGGAGAGAGCTGCTGGAATTGGTAGAGTGCATTAAACATTTTCACAAATACCTCTACGGCCAGCGATTCCGTGTCAGGACAGATCACGCAGCTTTAAAATGGCTTCTGCAGTTCTGTAATCCGGAAGGACAATTGGCACGGTGGATCGAGCGACTACAAAGCTATGACTTTTCCATTGACCATCGAAAGGGTAGTACCCATGGAAATGCTGATGCAATGTCACGAAGACCATGTAGTTTGGAATGCAAGCACTGTTCAAAAGCCGAGGCTAAAGAAGACATTATAGATGTCCGGCTAATGACTATAACATGTACAGATGAATGGGACAAGGAACAGCTAAGAAAGTGTCAGCTAGAAGATACAGATCTGTCACGTGTTATGCAAGGGCTCGAACGAAACGAAATACCAAACAGAGAAGAGATGTTAGCAGAGTGTCCCATTGCAAAGTCATAGTGGGCACAGTGGAACAGTTTAGAATTAATATCCGGTTGCTTGCATCGAGTATGGGAGAGTGGGGATGGTCAATGCAAGAAGAAACTGATAGTTGTTCCCAGGAAGAGGATTCCTGACGTGCTCAGCGAGCTGCACAATGCTCCAAGTGGAGGTCATCTTGGAATCACGAAGACACTCGAGAAAATTAAGCAGAGATTCTATTGGGTTGATTGCCGTCAGTCGGTCACCGAGTGGATTGCCAACTGCGAGGTATGCAACAGAGTGAAAGGGCCCAAAACCCGAAGTCATGGCCAGATGAAGCAGTATATTTCAGGTGCACCATTTGAAAGGATCGCCATGGATGTCGCAGGTCCATTTCCTACTAGCACCGCGGAAACAAATACGTACTGGTAGTTTTGGAGTATTTCAGTAAATGGCCAGATGTATACCCAATCCCAAACCAAGAATCAGAAACAGTAGCAGAAGTGGTTAAAAACGAATGTGTTGCAAGGCATGGTGTACCAATGGAGTTACATTCTGACCAAGGCAGGAATTTCGAATAGGCTGTGTTCCAGGACATGTGTAAATCATTGGGCATTCGAAAAACACGAACAACTGCATTGCATCCTCAATCCGATGGTATGGTAGAACGATTCAATAGAACATTGGAGGAGCACTTAAGGAAAGTAGTAGAGAAATACCATAAAGAGTGGGATACCCGCATACCATTATTCTTGATGGCTTACCGATCAGCAGTGCATGAGGCAACGGGCCAAACCCCTGTTAAAATAATTTTTGGCAATGGCCTTAGACTGCCAGCTGATTTGAAGTTTGGGATAGATGCCAATGCGGAGAGAAATGTCAAGAAACCCACTAGTGATTTGGAAGAAGAGCTAAGAGAAATACATGATCTGATAAGGTAACGAACAAAGATTATGAGTGACAAGATGAAAGCCAGATACGATAAAGCAATTAATTCAGAAGGTTTTCAGGAAGGAGATTTGGTGCTGTTATACAACCCACAACGTAAAAAAGGTTTGTCCCCGAAATTGCAGTGTAATTGGGAAGGCCCATACAAAGTTGTAAAACGGATCAACGATGTAGTTTACCGCATACAAACCACGAACCAAAATGAAAGTAGTCCATTTGGAAAGGCTGGCAACCTTAAGATCGGGAGATTTGTCTAATCGGGACGATCAGACTTAGGTGGAGGGCAGTGTTACGAATATTAGCAAAATTAAGGAGTGCTGCCATCTCTAAGCCGATGCTAAGCAGTGACGTGAATTCACATCCATAGATCAATCATTATGTATCTACATAAACGAAACAATAATTGCGTCTACACATATGTACCATGTACGTATACGAGCAGCGGCGAGTCAATGCACAAACACTTGCATATATCTGAGATACTCCTGAAAGTTTGCAATGAGAAAAATTATAAAATTGTGCAATTGTAGTTACAGCTGAGAAGTTTGAGAGCTGCTAGACTAGTAGATTCTGGAAGCGCCTAGAAGATGCGAACGTTGAAATCCCAGAGTATAAAAGGCGGCAATTGTAGAGGCGCTGGAATACAGTTTGATTTGAGTTGTCAAGCAGTTTCGACTAAGACGCTATCTAGCGAGCAAGAGCAGTATTATTTTGAATAGTAGAGTTTCATTTGAGCTATCAATCAGTTTGGTTATTAAGCAAGCTATTCGTTGCACAGTTTGAGTGTTATTGCGAAGTACTTTAATAAAGGCCATTTTGCATTATTACAAATTGGAGTTATTTATTCAACAGTTTAGTGATTCGTACTTAGCAGAGGATTGCAAATAAGAGGATTTGCAAGTAAAATCGTTACCGTATCAAGGGCCGATGACAATGCATTAATGTGGTGGTGTGGTGACATAAGGTCAACGACCATAAGGTCAATTGGCCTTATTACCACTTTGAATGGCCATAAGTTTGGTTGAAACTTTGCACACGTATCAAGGCTCGATGGCAATGCATTAATGTGATGGTGCGGTGACATAAGGTCAACGGCCGTATCGAATATGTTCATCAAATTTGAGTTTGTTGTCTATTACAATCCCAAGATATTTTATTGATTTTATTTGCTCTAACATTTCATCTTTCACCCTGAGCTCAATACTCGCCACATCGCTTTCGATTTTTCGGCTAATAACCATATATTTTGTTTTACTTACATTAAGTTTAAGTCTGTTACCACATAGCCATTTATATAAACTATCTAAGTCACCCTACATTTTTGTCAATGCAGTTGTTAAGTTTGTTTTGCAGGGCAGTGTGAACCCGGGGAAGTCGGGCGTGTGCGCCGAATTAGTACCAAAACAATAACAATTTATTCACTGTGTAAAGAAGAGGTGATTATTGATTATCAAAGGTGCGTTAAGGTTGAAGTTCAAACGCAAAGTGTCTACAAGGGAACACTCGCTATATGTAATGAAGGGGCTTAATTAATTCCAACTCAAAGTATTGGTTAAAGAAAGAATTAATTAAATGCACACTTCACTATGCATTGGGCAATTCAACGTTACGCAAATAATTACTTGCAATATTAATTTACGGAATTCAAATATGGGAATTAATTAAAGGCACAAAAGATGAAAATAATTATTTGCAAATCACTTCAAATACAAATTGTTAAAGCGTACAAAATGGTAGGTTTATATTACTCGCCTGGGGCTAGCTGCTGGCTCGTGAACGTTGCAAAATAGAAGAAGGAACCAGGACCGCGAACCAGTCCGCGGCACCTTCCAATTAAACACATTTGCAAATATGTAAATTTTTTTACAGCTTTAACAATATCATTTATATAAATCAAAAATAATACCGGAGCCAATACAGAACCTTGGGGTAACCCTAATAGGACCGAAATTTCGTTCGATACTTCATCACCGATTATGGTATTTTGCTTTCTGACAGTCAAGTAATTTTGGAACCACTTTAATTCTTTACCCTGAATTCCCATGGCTTTCATTTTATAGAGCAAAAGGTCTCGGTCAACTGTTTCGAATAAAAGAGCATACTGGATCCCTTTTTAATACGCTTTTATTAGCTTGGCCTGTATCTATCTATGTATCTATGTATCCATGTATGTATGTGGCGGGTTGTACTCCTGGAGCAGCTCCAGTATGTTAGCTGGGTCCGTTGGCGTTACTGGAACCCAGGCTCTAGCCCTTGGTCGTGAGCGGATATCACGCGCCTACACTACCTTGAGGCGCGCGCCCGGATATACCACCCCTATCAGCGTGACGGCGGTGGACCAGGGTTGTCTTTCTTAACCTTAACGGCCACCGTAGCGAGCGCGGCCTCGATCCACTTCCACTGCTGTTTCGGGAACCTGCCATCTTCGCTGCTATCGTCTATAATGCCAATGATCTGCCGACCCTTGGCAATTTCGGCGAAAGACCGCGTCCAGCCTCCCTGCGTCTTGGCCATTTTCGGTGCCGTGGGGTTGGATTCATCCATGGACCGCTGGCGTTTCGAGATTTCATCGACTAAAACTTTTAAAATTACTTGAACTAAAAAATTAATTAAAAATAAATAATTATTAAAAAAAAAAACTAAAAAAACACGCTTTTATAGCTAACCGTACTAAAAAAATAGAAAATAATTTTCAATTAAAAAAAGTTTATACAACAATAGTCATTTATAGTTAATCACCTCAAAATAAAATTATAATAACATTTAAGTTATTCACAGAATAATTTAATTCACAGTAAAAAGCGTGGGGTGCTTGATATTGAATGTTACAATCATTATATTGGTAAGTATCTGATAGGAAAGATATGAAGTGTTGTCAAATGCACCCCACGCTTTTTAATCTGAATTATGTAACTTAAATTTTATTATAATTTTATTTGAGGTGATTAACTATAAATGATTGTTTGTAATGAAATTAGGCTGAAAAATCAGCCAGCAGTATCAAAAGGCAGGATCGCCATATAAAAGGCGTATCCTTGCCAGTAATGAACTTAGGCTGAAAAATCAGCCAGCAGTATCAAAGGCAGGATCGCCATATAAAAGGCGGAAAAGGAATATAGTGTTTTGTGAGGTGTAAGTGTGAATGAGTGAATGAATCTTTATTCAAATATTGGTAGCATATTTATAATAAATTATTTTAAACATATTCTTACATACATATTTACTTTAATTATGCATACTTACATACCTACATACAAATCGACACAAATATTTACCTGTGGGAAATGCAATGTCAGCAGATTTGCCTAAATGCAAATTTGGTTTGGTCATGCGTACCTACATATTTGTGTTGAGTTGTGACGTCTGTGGGAAATGCAATGTCAGCAAATTTGCCTAAATGCAAATTTGGTTTAGTTGTGCGGTGTACACACATCTATATTAAATCGTGTGAATTGCGCTGTCAGCAACAATTAGCAAATGGCCCTTATGTGTTGATTAAAATTTAGACTCTTTTTGTTACAGGGTAGCACATTAACTGGTTTACTCATTTGGCATTGAAATTGTTGGGTGTTTACACAACAGTTTTTTGCCTCACTATTTTCTTTTCTTGCTATTACCCATTTATGTCACTTCGAAAATGAATGCTGACTTTAAGAAAATTTAAATAAAATTACGAAAGAAATATTTCTTTATTTAGAATTGATGTCAACTAAAAAGATTTGGATAGTCTTTTGGACGGCTCATTTTGGCCCCCGGGGCCTTTGTTCGCGAATATGTACATGATACTATTGCGATTGCGGATGTAAGTAAATGCGATCTCTTGTGTAATAATTTAATAAAAAAAAAAAAAAAATACGCCAGTCGAGTCCGTTAATAGTGTGAGGTTCAAAACTGGAATTTCTGCTGCACTCTTTTTTAAGTTACTCTCAGTTTATCTATGGCCAGCTGGTGTAAATATTCGCCCATTTCGATTTTTTCGCAAGCGGAATTAAACAAACAAAATAACCTAATGAATGCAATTGGTGATTCCAATACGATTGCTAATAATGGTCTTAGCATATACTTCAAAATACTTCCGGACTTAGAACAAAGTCTGACGTTGTCTTGTCGTTTAGCTCGCAACTGGAATATGACGTTTTTGTGATGATGTGGCTCACTGCCGACTTCTTTGATGCTGAATTTTTTGATAAAAATCCTTTTGCCGTATTTCGTAAAGAGAGGGACGCTGACAGAACTGGTCGGTCGAGGGGTGGTTGTGTCCTCATTGCAGTCCAACAAAAATACTGTTCATCGTTAATTAATTTGGATAATGTTTACCCACTACTTGATCGGCTTTCTTTTTCCAGTTCGCTGTACATCTTTGCTTCGTATATTCCACCGAATAGTGTTGATAGCCTATATATCGCGCATGCTGATAACATTATAACGTTTGTACACAACAGCGATTTATTGCACAGGGATGACGAACCCGATCCCGCAATCGATGATGATGGAAAAAATGTCCCCCACCCGATTATGACGAAGTCAGAATAGCAATAACCAGATTGAAAAACAACAAAGCCTCGGGCGCTGATGGATTGCCTGCGGAGTTGTTCAAATACGGTGGCCAGGAGTTGGTAAAGCGCATGGATCAGCTTCTTCGCAAAATATGGGCGGACGAGTGCATGCCCGACGATTGGAATCTAAGTGTTCTTTGCCCAATCCAGAAGAAGGGGGATACGGCAAACTGCACCAACTATCGCGGAATCAGCCTTCTTAATATCGTATATAAGGTCCTGTGAAGTGTATTGTGCGAAAGATTGAAGCCCATCGTGAATCGGCTGATTGGACCTAATGAGTGTGGCTTCAGACCTGGTAAATCTACCATCGACCAGATATTCACAATACGCCACACACATACAGTATTTTAAAGCCGCCTTCGACAGCACGAAAAGGAGCTGCCTATATGCCGCTATGTCTGAATTTGGTTTCCCCGCAAAACTTATACGGTTGTGCAAAATTACGTTGATCAACACCATCAGCTCAGTCAGAAATTGGAAGAACCTCTCCGAGCCGTTCGAAACTAAACGTGGTTTCAGACAGGGGGGTCATTATCGTGCGATTTCTTTAATTTGATGCTGGAGAAAATTATACTAGCTGCAGGTTATGGTGATGACATTGATATTATCGGCCTAAACACCGGCGCCGTTAGTTCTCCTTACTCCAAACTGGAAAAAGAAGATGAGTTTGATGGTGAACGAGGCCAAACGAAGTACCTGCTGTCATCGAGCAAAGAGTCAGCGCATTTTCGCCTTGGCAACCACGCTACTGCTGGCAGCCATAATTTCGAAATAGTAAAAGACTTCGTTTATTTGGAAACCAGCATCAACACTAGCAACAGCATCAGCTCTGAAATCCAGCGAAGAATAACTCTTGCCAATAAATACTACTTTGAACTAGGTAGGCAATCGAAAAGTAAAGTACTCTCTCGGCAAACGAAAATCATACTCTACAAGTCACTTATCGTAACCATCCTGCTATATGGTGCAGAAGCATGGACCATGACAACATCAGATGAAACGGCTCTGGGAGTGTTCGACAGAAAAGTTCTTCGAAAGATTTATGGACCTCTACGCTTTGGCGATGGCGAGTACCGAAGAAGATTTAACGAAGAGCTGTTCGAGCTATACGCAGACATCAACATAGTCCAGCGAATTAAAACGCAGCGGCTACGCTGGCTAGGCCATGTTTTGCGAATGAAAGATGACGCTCCGGCCAAGAAAGAGTTTCTATCGGAACCCGCCGATGGAAGCAGGAGTAGAGGGCGGCCCCACTCCGTTGGAAGGACCAGGTGGAAAACTATTTAAACTCCCTTGGTGTGACCAGTTGGCGCCGGTTGGAAGAGAGAAGGAGCGACTGGCGCGCCTTGTTTGACGGCCATAACCGTTTAAACGGTAAAGCGCCAGTTAAGTAAGTAAGTAAGTTTGTACAAAATAGACGGGGGTAGAACCAGATTTGTGTTTTTGGTGATTTTAATCTTGGTTGCGTTAGGATTTTGATCATCTAAATGTTATTGGTTCTGATGTTAACTGAGGTGGTTCTTTGGATGGCTTAGATGTTTCTGCCAGTTTTAACAAATTCAAAGAAATTTTGATAGCCATTTGCTCTACCAACATTCCTTTGATAAAAAGCAAACCATATAAGTTACCTTGGTATAACTATAATTTGAAGAATTTAAAAAATCTTCGCAATAAATTTTACAAGAATTATAAGTCAAACAACAGTCAATGCAGTCTGGATAAGTTTTTGTATTGACATTTTTTTTCTTAATGTCGAACATATCATCAACTCTAATCCTAAGACTTTTTGAACTTTTTGAAGTCGAAAAAGCCCTGTTCTATTGGTATTATATCAACAGTCTTTCTTAATGTTAAATCAGCTCATACTCCCGTAGATGTGGCAAATTTGTTTGCCGTCTTCTTCAAATCTAATTTTGATAACAATGATTCTGAGTCAGACCTTGATCTCAATTTTTCTTCTGACGCAAATTTATCGTCAGGTTTTGGGTCGCTTCTTCTCGCATATGAAGATGTTGCTAATGGTATTTCGAAATTGAAGCCTTCCTCAGGTACTGACGTAGATGGAATATCTGCAGTGTTATTAAGTAATTGTCCAGCTTTGATATTCCATTTACTAACTATCTTTAACAGCTCGCTATACACGGGTGACTTTATAGATGCTTGGAAATTGGCATCCACAAACCTGATTTCTAATGTGGTATCAAAAACAATATAAGCAATTATAGACCAATTTCCAAGCTATCTACTGTTTCAAATCTCTTTGAATTTGTTGTTAAGGCAAAATGTATTTTTCAGTCAAAAGTTTAATTGTTCCAAACCAGCATGGTTTTATTCCCGGGCGCACTACTGTTGCAAATTTGGCAGTGTTTCGCGAGTATTGTGTATCGGCTGCTTCTAGCAGATGCCAGGTAGACTGTGCCTACACGGACTTTTCGAAAGCCTTTGACAAAGTGGCTCATAGGATTCTGATTGCGAAGCTTGAGTGTCTTTCATTCTGTATTTTAAATTGGCTTAAATCGTACTAATGTCATATACCATGCGTGGTTATGGTTGATAATGCCTCCCCTTATTCGTATGTTGCGACATCGGGTGTCCCACAAGGTAGTATTCTTGGTCCATTGCAATTTGTGTTGTTTATCAATGCTATTTCCTCATGCCTTAAATTCTGTTACTTTTTGCTATATGCCGATGACTTGAAGATGTTGTCGAGAGTCACCAATCTAACTGACATGGTTCAAATTCAATTAGACCTTAATAGATTATACTTGTGTTGCCTTAAGTCGCACCTTTCGCTTAATATCAGCAAATGTTTTCATGTTTCTTTTTTAAATCTAATAACCTTTTAGAATCATCTTACAGTATTTCAGCTCATACTATGCAGATATCCAGTGAAATAAAGGATCTTGGTGTTACTTTCGATGCCAAGCTCTTTTTCAGCAGCCACATTGATTTAATAGTATCGAAGTCATATGCTATGCTAGGTTTTTTTAGAAGAAATAGTTCTGAACTCTCAAATCCCTATACCTTAAATTTGTTTCACACCACTTTTGTGCGTCGTTTCTGTTGTTTTAGCAGTGCTTCGCCCCATCCAATATGTGCGACCAATCACAAATTTGCATCAATGTCTTCTAACGGGAGTCCAAGGAAACTTACTGATTCAACAGGGGTGGACCATAACGAGAGGGGTGTTATAGACGTTGGGGACACATTGCAAGCATGACATGCATTTTGTATGTCGGGGTTCATTCTGGATTGGTAAGAGTTTAACCTGTTACAGAACCCAGATCGAAGTTGAGCTAGAATGACGCGCTTTTCACAAGGGTGGGTGTGTTCCTCCTCTGCTCGCTGGGAAATTCCCAGCATAGAGATCCGATGCCTGGCTGTGGATATCACTGAGGACCTGCTTGTAGTTTTTGCTTCATATGGCTGTGTTCTCAAGTGCCATATTTCCTCAGAATGATTACGGAGATTACCCCTTAAGCCCCTGGGGGGTATAGCATCATCAATCAAATGTCTGTTGGAATGCCCACGTTTCTGAGTATTCAACAGAAACTGTTTGGTTAGCATTTCATTTCTCTCCCTAATGGGGAGTACTTTCGCCTCATTATGTGGATGGTGTTCCGCAGCGGTTCTGAGGGCAGTATTTTGGCAGGCCTGTAATTTCTTCGCGACCGTGTCGGTCACGCTTTGCATGCAATCGGCCGGTCAACTGCTTTGTAAGTGGTAATGAACGTTTCTTTATATTTACCCAAAGTGCTGCCGGCAAGGGATTTGAGGATTTTATTACGGCTCTGGATTTTCGGTACAATTGCGGCTGCTCTCTCTCCAAAATGTAGATCCTGATCGAACGTCACGCCCAAGATTTTAGGGTGTAAGACAGTCGCTATCATAGTGCCATCGACGTCGATGTTCAATATGGTCGACATTTGGCGCATCCATGTTGTAAATAAGGTCGCCGATGATTGGGTCGTTGACAGTGTCAGGTTTCGCGAGGCGAAGAAACTGGAGATATCAGGGAGATAGCTGTTTATTTTGTTACAAAGTTAATTGTTCTGTGGGCCTGAGCCTGTGGCTGTTATTGTGCAGTGTGGTGGTCCCGTGGTAGGATTTTTGTGATTTTATCTAAGTCTCTCTTCTTTATAAGGCAGAGGGAGGTCTGCAGTTCAATACGCAGCCGTGAGATTGCTGAAAGCTTGCACGGAAGAAAACAACAACATGTGACAATTTGGTTTCACTGTTGTGATCATTCTGTTTAATTTTTCAAACTTAATTCTATTTATGCAACTATTTATTCACAGAAAATACCTTCCATAACTCCTCACTTTTTTTTTTTTGCCCAAGCACTTTCCACAGGGCCTAGCGCATGGCTCAGTTCGCTCAGTCAGTATTAGTCAGTAGATTGCATTTGGCAGCGCAGCGTGTCTTCAAAATTTTGCTTGCGTCGCAGTTTCACTAACCTACTTCAATAGTCATCTTATTGGTCGACCGACCTCTATATTGCGCTTATTGGTGTCGACTGCGTTGAATGTAGGGCATGTTCGAATGCTTTTACATGTATTTATGTATGTACATCACACCCTTACCGCAAAAGATAAAAATTTATTTCGTTTAAGTGAAGAAATGAAGTAAATTTTTGTGTGGAGTTATGCAAATACTTTGCTTGTGGTTGTTTATATTACTATTTTGCTTATCACTATGTTCTTATTATATAGGGTCTAATTACATTGGGTTAGCTTATCTCTAAGTGTTTTTTCAATATGATATTATGTAATTTCTTATGTTTACCATTTATATCTACTGTGGAGTTTACTCCGTTTCTTTTTACAATTTTGTATGGGCCGTGATACGGGCTTTGGTTTTTTTTATTTTCTACTCTTAAAATTTGCTTTATTTATATTTTGGTCGTATATTGACTTTCGTTTTTGTTTTACTGTATTTATTAGGTTTCTGGCATTGTGTATTGAGGTTTCGAGTCTCATTTTCAATTCATTGGCATAATTATCAATGTCATAAATTTGTGTTTGTTTGCTTGGCAGCGCGGGTAATTTACCGAACACTAGTTCATACGGTGAATACAATGTATCTACGTGTGGGGTCGTGTTGTACGCAAAAGTGTAATATGGGATCCACTTGTCCCACTCATAATCATAGGCAAATGAAAGTAAATATTCGTTAAGCGTCCTATTTTTTTTCTAATGAACCTATCGTTTCATGGTGGTATGGTGTAGAAAATACTTGTTTCATGTTAACTAGGTTGCACACTTGTTTTATTAGTTCATTTACAAATTCTGTTCCTCTATCTGATTTTATTGTTTTTATGAAACCGTACTTGAGATTTAGTTGTTCAACCAAAGTGGTTGCTATTATTTTTGCGTCTTTACTCTTAATGTGGTGTGCTATTACAAATTTTGATAAATCGCATTGCATTGTCAATATGTATCAGTAGCCGTTTGATATGCGGTGTGTGCCAACCATGTCAATCCTTATGATTTCGAACGTCAACATTGGCGTGTCTGTCACTGCGAGTGATTCTTTGGTTTGTCTTACAGTTTTATTTTGAGTGCATTTTCTGCAGTTCTTTATAAATTCTTTGACCATTTGTCTCATATTTTTCCAAATGTATCTTTGTTTAAGTTTTAGATTAGTTTTTCGAATTCCTAAGTGGCCTGCAATGTTTGAGCAGTGAAATTCGTCTATTAGTTTGTACTTTATTATTATCATGCTATTTATTTCCTTGGAGCTTTGTATATAAGTACCGTACTTCATTTTAAATATATTTATATATATATATATATATATATATATATATATATATATATATATATATATAATCAAAGGCTTGCTCCTTCATATGTGAATTGCTTAGTAAACCATGTAGTTTCTCCAACATTGAATTTAGATTCAAAGGGTCATCGCTACAAGTTATGTGCACTTCATTATTAATACATTCAATTATGATATCACTTTCTTTTCCAATAACAAATTTCAATTTCTTCATTTTCTTTACGTCATTAAAAGATGTACATTCCCATATGTGAAGTTGATCAGACTTAGCATGAGATATGCTTTGCTTAATTTATTTTACCGGTATCTTTATCTTCTTGCGCTATTTCCTTTCTTTCCTTCTTTTGTTTTAAATTTGCTGCCTTGCTCCTTGTTAATACATGTATTACTTTATTTCCTTTCTCATTTTTACTATAGGGATCATTGATTTAAGTACGTCACTATTTATTTTGATGCGTGATAGTGCGTCTGCATTGGTGTTTATTTTACCTTGTTTGTATAAAATTTCTAAATCATAATCTGACAAATCTATACGGATTCTTGTCATTTTTGATGATGGATTTCTATGTGCAAATAGTGATACTAGTGGTCTGTGGTCAGTCACCACAATAAATTTTCTGCCATAGAGGTATGTTCTCAAGTAATTTATTCCCCAGTGAATGGCTAATAACTCCTTTTTATACTCAGTTGAGCAGAGCTCACAGAGTATATTAACTTTGATTGGATAACGGTTGGTTGTACAGGTATAAAGGAGTCGAGATAGATATAGACTTCCATATATCAAAATCATCAGTATCGAAAAAAAATTCGATTGAGCCATGTCTGTCCGTCCGTCCGTCTGTCCGTTAACACGATACCTTGAGTAAATTTTGAGGTATCTTGATGAAATTTGGTATGTAGGTTCCTGGGCACTCATCTCAGATCGCTATTTAAAATGAACGATATCGGACAATAACCACGCCCACTTTTTCGATATGGAAATTTCGAAAAATCGAAAAAGTGCGATAATTCATTACCAAATACGGATTAAGTGATGAAACTTGGTAAGTTAGTTGAACTTATGACGCAGAATAGAAAAATGGTAAAATTTTGGACAATGGGCGTGGCACCGCCCACTTTTAAAAGAAGGTAATTTAGAAGTTTTGCAAGCGGTAATTTGGCAGTGGTTGAAGATATCATGATGAAATTTGGCAGAAACGTTACTCTTATTACTATATGTCTGCCTACTAAAAATTAGCAAAATCGGAGAACGACCACGCCCACTTTTTAAAAAAAAAATTTTTTTAATTCAAATTTTAAAAGAAAAGTTAATATCTTTACAGTATATAAGTAAATTATGCCAACATTCAACTCAAGTAATGATATGGTGCAACAAAATACAAAAATAAAAGAAAATTTCAAAATGGTCGTGGCTCCGCCCTTCTTCATTTAATTTGTCTAGGATACTTTTAATTCCATAAGTCGAACAAAAATTTACCAATCCTTGTGAAATTTGGTAGAGGCTTAGATTCTAGGACGATAACTGTTTTCTGTGAAAAAGGGCGAAATCGGTTGAAGCCGCGCCCAGTTTTTATACACAGTCGACCGTCTGTCCTTCCGCTCGGCCTTTAACACGATAAATTGAGTAAAAATCGATATATCTTTACTAAACTCAGTTCACGTACTTATCTGAACTCGCTTTGTAGTGGTGTAAAAAATGGCCAAAATCCGACTATGACCACGCCCAATTTTTGGTATCGAAAATTACGAAAAATGAAAAAAAAAATGCCATAATTATATACCAAATACGAAAAAAGGGATGAAACATGGTAATTTTATTGGTCTGTTGACGCAAAATATAACTTTAGAAAAAAACTTGGTAAAATGGGTGTGACACCTACCTTATTAAGTAGAAGAAAATGAGAAAGTTTTGCAGGGCGAAATCAAAAGCCCTTGGAATCTTGGAAGGAATACTGTTCGTGGTATTGCATATATAAATAAATTAGCGGTACCCGACAGATGAAGTCCTGGATCACCTTGGTCCACATTTTGGTCGATATCTCGAAAACGCCTTCACATATACAACTAAGGGCCACTTCCTTTTAAAACCCTCATTAATACCTTTAATTTGATACCCATATCGTACAAACACATTCTAGAGTTACCCGTGGTCCACGTTTATGGCGATATCTCGAAAATGCGTCCACATATAGAACTAAGGCCCACTCCTTTTTAAAATACTCATTAACACCTTTCATTTGATACCCATATCGTACAAAAAAATTCTAGAGTCACCCCTGGCCCACCCTTATGGCGATATCTCGAAAAGGCATCCACCTATGGAACTAAGCCCCACTCCCTTTTAAAATACTCATTAACACCTTTCATTTGATACCCATATTGTACAAACAAATTCTAGAGTCACCCCTGGTCCACCTTTATGGCGATATCTCGAAAAGGCGTCCACCTATAGAACTAAGGCCCACGCTCTTTTAAAATACTCATTAACACGTTTCATTTGATACCCATATTGTACAAACGCATTCTAGAGTCACCCCTGGTCCACGTTTATGGCGATATCCCGAAAAGGCGTTCACCCATAGAACTAAGGCCCACTCCCTTTTAAAACACTTATTAGCACCTTTCGTTTGATACCCATATTGTACAAACGCATTCTAGAGTCAACCCTGGTCCACTTTTAAAACGATATTCCGAAAAGGCGTCCACCTATAGAACTAAGGCCCACTCCCTTTTCAAATATTCATTAACACCTTTCATTTGATAACCATATAGTACAAACAAATTCTAGAGTCACCCCTGTTCCACCTTTATGGCGATATCTCGAAAAGGCGTCCACATATAAAACTTAGACCCACGCCCTCTTAAAATACTCATTAACACCTTTCATTTTATACCCATATCGTACAAACAAATTCTAGAGTCACCCCTGGTCCACCTTTATGGCGATATCTCGAAAAGGCGTCCACATATAGAACTAAGGTCCACTCCCTTTTAAAATACTCATTAACACCTTTCATTTGATACCCATATAGTACAAACAAATTCTAGAGTCACCCCTGGTCCACCTTTATGGCGATATCTCGAAAAGGCGTCCACATATAGAACTAAGGCCCACGCCCTCTTAAAATACTCATTAACACATTTCATTTGATACCCATATAGTACAAACGCATTCTAGAGTCACCCCTGGTCCCCTTTATGGCGATATCACGAAACGGCGTCCACCTATGGAAATAAGGATCACTCCCTTTTAAAATACTCATTAACACCTTTCATTTGATACCCATATCGTACAAACAAATTCTAGAGTCAACCCTGATCCACCTTTATGGCGATATCCCTAAATGGCGTCCACCTATAGAACTATGGCCCACTCCCTCTTAAAATACTCTTTAATACCTTTCATTTGATACACATGTCATACAAACACATTCCAGGGTTACCCTCGGTTCATTTTCCTACATGGTTATTTTCCCTTATGTTGCCACCATAGCTCTCAACTGAGTATGTAATGTTCGGTTACACCCGAACTTAACCTTCCTTACGTGTCTATAATGGGTTTGTTTATGCCAGGCTTTTGCAATGATTTGCTTGCGTATGATATTGGCAAATCATGACCAATTTCTCCTTGTGACAGTATGGCTCATAGTGCAAAATCGGATGCGTCTGTTGTAAGTATAAATGGTTTGTCAAAGTCTGGGTACAGTAAGATGGGTGGGTTAATTAGTTTTTCTTTTAAGTTATTAAACGCCTTTTCGCATTCTTCTGACCAAATAAATGGGTTTCCTTTTTTCAATAGTGAGTTGAGACATTTGAAGATTTTTGCGAAGTCCGGGATAAAACATCTGTAATAATTGCAAAATGCAATGAAACTTCTAGTCTCGTCTGGATTTGTCGGTTTGAGGTGATTGCGTACTACTTCGCATTTGGCTGGGTCAGTTTTTATACCTTTGTCCGTTATTAAGTGACCTAAATAAATTACTTCTGACTTAAGGAATTGGCATTTGCTAGGGTTTAGTTTGAGATTGGAGTATCTTAATCTGTCAAATACTAAATAAAAAAAATACAAGTTTATGTTGTGGTGTTTTAGGGAACATCGGAAACAATTATGTTGTCTACGTAGAGAAAAGCTTCAGATCGCTCAATGCCATTGTTAACATTCTTTGGAAACTGTTTGAAGATATTTTCAATCCAAATGGTAGACGTTTGAATTGGTAGTGACCGTCTTGGGTCGAAAATGCCGTTGGAGGTCTTGAGTCATTTTGTAGCGGTATTTGGTGAAATGAACTTGTCATATCGAGTGTTGTGAAATATTTTGCTCTGCTCTGTAGTACGTCCTCGGATCATGTTAATGAGAACTTGTCGTTTACTAATTTGTCATTTAGTTTTCTGTAGTCCACTACTAAGCGCCATTTCTTTGTATCATTTTCGCTTTTCCTGGGCACTAGCAGTAATGGGGAGTTATAAGGGCTGAACTTTGAACCTATAGTTTTTTATGTATACAGGTGAGTTGTACCTTTATAGGAAGTCCCTTTCATGTTTGTGCCCTCATTTCTATACGAATTTTTGACCCACGGAAAAGTCTTTTTCGGTAACTTCCCGTTGAGCTAGACACTTCATACTTAGAACATATTTCAGATCTGGGGAACATTACAATGCAAGTGAAAAAAATCCACTAGGTGGCGCACGGATCGAGATATGCAGAAAATTAATTTGAAAATGGAGATTTTGCGATCGACTATTAACTAACTTCTCGGTGATCCAGAGACTTGAAACTTGGCACATAGTTTGCGAGTCGATGGCACTACAATTCGTGGAAAACAAAATGCCGCCAGGTGGCAGACGAATCGAGATAAACGAAAATCCCTGAAAAAACGCAGGGAATCTTGCAATCGATTTTTGAGTAACTTTCCGGTGAGCTGGAGATATGAAAGTTGAGCCGTAAGTCAGAACCCGGTGACAATTCATTATTTTATCAAAAAAATTCCGCTAGTTGGCGCACGGATCGAGATATTAGGAGAATTAATTGTAATTTGGAAATCTTTCAATCCATTTTTAACTAACTTCGCGGTTACATAGAGACTTGTAACTAAGCACGTATTTCGGGACCCGGTGACAATACAATTTATAGAAAACAAATTTCCGCTAGGTGGCGTGCTAATTGAGATAACTACAAATCCCTGAAAAACTAGGGGAATCTTGCGATCGATTTTCGATAACTTCTCGGTGAGCGAGAGACTTGAAACATTGGCCGTGGGTCAGAACCCGGTGAAAATGCAACGCTTGATCAACAGAATTCCGCTAGGTGGTGCGTGGATCGAGATATTAGGAAAATTAATTTTAATTTGGGAATTTTTGAATCCATTTTTAACTAACTTCCCGTATACCTAGAGACTTGTAACTTAGCACATAGTTGGAGACCTGGTGACAATACAATTTACAGAAAACAAAATTCCGCTAGGTAGCGCTAAGTGAGGAAACTACAAATCCTTGAAAAGCGAGGGGAATCTTGCAATCGATTTTTGAGTAACTTCTCGTTGAGCTGGAGATATGAAACTTGAGTCGTAAGTCAGAACCCGGTGGCAATGCAAAATTTTATCAAAAAAATTCCGCTAGGTGGCGCATGGATCGAGATATTAATAAAATTAATTTTAATTTGGGAATTTTTCAATCCATTTGTTACTAACTTCCCGGTTACCTAGAGACTTGAAACTTGGCACTTAGTTAGAGGCCTGGTGACAATACAACTTATAGAAAACAAAGTTCCGCTAGGTGGCGTACTAGTCAAGATAACTGCAAATCCTTTTAAAACGGGGGAATCTTGCGATCGAATTTTAACTTCCCGATGAGCTAGAGACATAAAACTTGGGCCGTAAGTCAGAACCCGGTGACAATGCAATATTTTATCAAAAAAATTCCGCTAGGTGGCGCATGGATCGAGATATTGAGAAAACTAGTTTTAAATTGGGAATCTTGCAGTCGGGATATCTAGAGACTTGAAACCTGAAATATAGTTTAAAACGCGATTACAGTGCAATGTTTGATCAAAAAATTTGAGCTACTTAACGCACAAGTCGAACTATTTAGAAGATTAGGCCATACCTTCATGGCTAGCGTCCTGAGTGTTGCAGGCGTTGTAGAACTCCACCTCGTTGAAGGCCCAACTCAATGCACGTCCTCGCATACTTTTAGGCGTATGCGACTTTCACCACGATTCTTTTAGACTTTCAGGCGTATGCGAATTTCACCACGATTTTCAGCTGTGCAAATTAAGTAGCTGACAAACGAGGTGGAATTCTCTTGTTATGATGCGATGTGGAATTCTATTGTTTTCGCCAGTGTTGCCAGCGAAAATTCCACTAATTCTCTGAAAACTTGCTATTTTGAACAAATAAATAAAGATACGAATTTTCACTTAGGAATTATTTTACTAATCAAAGTGACAGTTGCCTTCTTATAGGCAGTATTAAAAAATTTAAAATAAAAAGATGATAAAAAAATTTTTTAGGACTATCTTTATATAACTGGACCAAAAAATACAGCAAAGTCTTGTTGAATTTTGACTAAAAAACTTTAACAATAGCTCTTGTAAAAGAATTTTGGGATTTAAAATTATATAAGAAGAGCGCGTGTTTAAATTTTAAATAACCAATTAGTTAATTCCAAGTACATGGTTTGCCTTAAACTGAAAGATTGCGCTCAACCTTTATAGTTTTTTAGTCAAAATTCAACAATACTATGTCTGTATTAATGGAAAAATTGCCTTTTTTTTTTGGTCCATTTATATAAAGGTAGTCCTTAAAACTTTTTTATCGTCTTTTTATTGTTTATAAAATTTATTTACTGAAAGTGTTTCTCCTTCAAGGTGGAAAATTTATTGATATTTTTTGGAAAATTTCCGTAAGTTCGGCTTCTGTGGCCTGATCTAGTTTCTCTAGCTTTAGTTCTTTTATCAACCTATCAAAACGTTCAGTGCTATAAGGGTCTGTCTCGTCTTTTGCATTTAGTATATTGTAATCCGTCAGGTTTTCAATCACGCATTTTAATTCTTTGATATTGACTGCATAACTGTTAACATTCATAATTTTTACGTGGACAGTTCCCTTGGCGGGTGCAATGGAGTTTGCCAAGAGTACCCTTTCCTGAATTTCTTGGTTGCAGACAACACTGTCTTCTTCTATATTCAAGTTGACTGCTAGAACCATTTCCGTTCTTGGAGGAATTGTTACAGTCTTGTTCGAGGGTAATTTTTTGTTAATTGGTAAAATAGATTCTTTGTTCTTAAAATTTAATGTTACGGTAAATTTCTCGTAGTCTATTTGGCATAAGTAATTGATCAGGAAATCTCTACCTAAAATTCCATCAGTTGCTATTGGGAAATCATCATTCACCCGTTGAAAATCTATGCCTGCCTTGTTGTTATCTATTAGAAAATTGAGTTTTGATGAGCCGACTGAGTATATTACTTCTTTTGTTATACCAGTTAACTTCCATTTTGATGTGTGGTCAAAATCAAATTCGCTATTGAATGGGTTTTTGCAGATGGAGATATCCGCTCCTCTATCTATGAGGAATGTCATTGGTCTATTCAGTTCTAAGTTATTTATTGTTACGTAGTTAGTTAAATTTTCTGTAATAATGCAAATACAATTGGGCCTAGAGCTGTTTATATTTCCCTGTCTCCCGGAAGAGTTCCCTCGTGGTCCTTCGGGTCTCCTGGATTTCCCTGAAATTGGACATAGTTGACTCGGAGATTATTCCGCTCATTCCTCCTGAACTGCTGGGTTCCATTTGGGTTACTGTGGTTTTGGTTGGTTAATTACTCTGTCTTTGGTTTAAGGAATATCATTGGTTATTATTTTGAATGTTAGGCCTAGGATTATTTGAAAACCTATTAGTGGAATTATTGTTGTTGTACCTCTTAAAGTTGTTCTGTCGATCATTTCTGAAGAACAATACATTCCTGCTGATGTTTTGGGTTCCTTGCTATATCTCTAAGGCTAGGTCAACAGCGCTATCAAATGCTTTCGGTACTGCGGCCAATGCAGGTTTTTTTGACTGTTAATGAAGCCCGTTTTTTAATACCGTTAGTCTATGTTGCTCATTTAAGTTTGCAATCAAAATTTTGTAAAATTTTATTTTTATAGTTCGATATAATTAAATTTCTTTGGCTGAGATTGGCTAATTGGTTCTGTATATGTGGTATTGTAGCTGAGCTTTTATACTTTCTTTGTTAGGTGGTTTTGAGTTCTTCAAATGTTGTTGGGGTTTGAATTGCAATCACGTTTGTCTCCACCGTTTGACTCAGTTTTACATAAATTACAAAGTCGATAAGTGGTGGTTTGTTTGCCTCGGCTAAATCGTTATAAATGATTTCTGTAATCTTTAAAAAGGCTTCCAGCTCTTTGTAATTTCCGGAAAAGCTCGGAGTAGCTTTTGAGGGTAATTGTAAATTAAATTCCGACATTGTTGTTATGCTTTGAGAATTGTCTTTTTCAAAAAATTCTATTGGAGACTCAATGGTTTTGTCTACATCGTGAGGAATTTCAACTTCGTATTCGTATTTAGACAAAATTTTCAAAAGTTTGTCTCTTTTTTTCCAGAATAACTCTAAAAGGACTTTCTTATGTTCTTTCGTAAGCTTTTCAAAGTATGCATTGGAAATATATATATATAAAAATAAGTGCACATTTTTGGTGTTACTTTATAACTTGAGACCGGGTCCACCAAATTCAACCAAATTTCTACGGTACATTTGGTCTATCATGTAGATGGTTTGTGTGATTTGATTGATCACACCAAGCTACGGCAACGTTTCATGCCAATAGGCGGTGCTTATTTGCAGGTTTTCCTTCCTGGCGTTATAACTCCAGAACGCACGAACCGATTTCCACGGTTTCGTTGGAAAGGTATCGGGCTCCGTGAGGTTTATAGCAAAGAAAATTCAGGATCGACGCACAGGGTCTCGAGATATAGGCCAAAACGTGTACCCGGGTACCCCTAGAATGTGTTTATAGAATATGGATATCAAATGAAAGCTGTTGATGAGTGCCTTAGTAGAGGGTAATTTTCATACCCCTCGGTGACTAGGGTCTCGAGATATAGGCCAAAACGTGGACCCGGGTAACCCTGGAATGTGTTTATAGAATATGGATAAAAAATGAAAGCTGTTGATGAGTGCTTTAGTAGAGGGTAATTTTCATACCCCTGGGTGGCTAGGGTCTCGAGATATAGGCCAACACGTGGACCCGGGTACCCCTAGAATGTGTTTATAGAATATGGATAACAAATGAAAGCTGTTGATGAGTGCTTTAGTAGAGGGTAATTTTCATACCCCTGGGTGAATAGGGTCTCGAGATATCGGCCAAAACGTGGATAAGAGTAACACTAGGATGTGTTTTTACATTATGAATATCAAATTAAAGCTGTTGATGTGTGCTTTAGTACATGGGAGTTTTGATTCCTATTAGATATGCCTGAAATCTATCTATCTATATCTTATAAAATAAAGTCGCTAAATGCAATGTATGCCCATAACTTCACACAGAATGCTCCGATTTTAAAACGGTTTTTTGCATTTGAAAACTTAGCTACGTGAGATGGTACAGTTAATATCATTTGAAGATATATATTATAGGGGCGTGGCAAATTGCCAAAATGTAGTAAAAAATCATAAAACTTTTGTTTACACAGCTATAACTCATAAACGGATGGATGGATTTAAAAAATTCTACTTTTCAGTAAAACTTTGAAATATTTACCTTCGATCTGCATCAAAAAAATACTTTTTTATATCAGCCAAATTGTTTAAACAAAATTAACATTTTTACAAAAAATTCGTGTGTGTGATTGTTCGGTGTCAACTGTTCGCGCTAATTGCTTTTGAGTTAGGTATGATGCGACACATACGTACATATGTACATAGCATTCGCTGCGTTATTTAACTTCGGGCGTAGGTTTATAGGCATGTATGAATGTATATATGTATGTGTTTTCATATCATATCAGCTTGACATAGGTATATGTACATACATATTTATGTAACATAAATGGTTAAATGTTAATGAAACATAAATGGTTAAGAATGCATACATCTAATGAAAAATAATCTTTCGTTAAAAATATTAAACATTTCCTTAAAATTCTTCAAAAAAGTTTTATTTTTTGGTATTTTTGCATGTATCACTATCACTACATATTATAAAACAAAGTCGCTTTTTCTGTCCCATGTCCCTTTGAATGCTTAAACCTTTAAAACTACGCAACGGATTTTCTTGCACTTTTTTTAATAGATAGAGTGATTGAAGTTTGTAGATTGTATAATAACATCCATTAAATAGTGGAGAAATACTGTTATTTTTGAAGTTTCTAATGTGATGTATATATGTACATATATAAGAGAAACTGGTGTTAGTTACACTATTTATAACTCAAGAACGGATGAACAGGTTTGGCTGAAAATTGGTGGAGGGGTAGCTTAGAATCAGGAGACAGACATAAGATAATTTTTTCCAGTTCTGGATAGGGTCTTGAGATCACAACGTGGACGTGGGTAATTCTGGGATATGTTTGTAAAATGTGGGCATCAAATGGAAGCTGTTTATGGGTACTTTGATACGGGGTATTTTTCGTACCCGTGGGTGAATAGGGTCTCGAGATATAGGCCAAAATGTGGACCCGGGTACCCCTAGAATGTGTTTATATAATATGGATAACAAATGGGTAATTTTCATATCTGTTTGTGCCTAGGGTCTTGAGATATAAGTCAAAACGTTTACCAGGGTAACACTAGGATGTGTTTTTACATTATGGGTATCATATTGAAGCTGTTAATGAGTGCTTTAGTGCAGGGTAATTTTCATACCTATAGGTGACTAGGGTATCGAGATATAGGCCAAAACGTGGACCAGGGTAACACTAGGATGTGTTTTTACATTATGGGTATCAAATTGAAGCTGTTGATGTGTGCTTTAGTACAGAGTAATTTATACCGCAGGGTGACTAGGGTCTCAAGATTTAGGCCAAAACGTGGAACCGGATACCCCTAGAATGTGTGTGTAATATGGATATCAAATGAAAGCTGTTGCTCAGAGCTGTAAAGTAATTTTCATTGTAATATTCGTTTTAGTCGCATCAACCTGGCAAAACTGATAAATATGCATGCGAAGCCGAAAAAGCATGAATTGATAATACCCACATACCTATTTACGTACGTCCTATTGGATTTGTCTGAAATTTGGTATATAAATTTGCCTATATTAGTATTTACGATCCTTTTTTCGGGGAAGTATACCAGAGACGGGCTGGGAATTCGATTAGGACTAGGATTGGGACTGAGACTCGGAGTGGGACTGGAACTCGGAATGGGACTGGAACAAAATACATACCACCCTCTTGGACTGGCAATAAGAGATGAAGAAGAGTGGGAAAAACTTGAGAGAAGAGAAAAGAGGGAAGGATAAGGAGACTGAGAAAGAGATATAGTGAGACGAAAATAGAGATACATGAAGCGAAAAAGACGGAGGGAGGAATGAATAAAATGATTAAGAAGAAGTGAAGAGGGGGGAAGAGTTAGAGAGAATCAGTTTGGCTTATTTAAATGTATGCAGTAGACCAAATTTAGGGCAGAACAACCTCTGACGGGTCTGCTAGTTTGGTATATAAATTTGCCTATGTTAGTATTTACGATGCTTTTTTTCCGGAAAGTAGACCAGAGACGGGCTGGGACTGGGATTAGGACTTGGACTGGGACTGAGACTGAGACTCGGAGTGGGATTGGGACTGAGACTCGGAATGGAACTTGAACAAAATACATACCACCCTCTGCGACTTGCAATAATATATGAAGAAGAATGAGAAAAACTTGAGAAAAGAGAAAAGAGAGAAGGAGACTGAGAAAGAGGTAGAATGAGACGAAGATGGAGATAGATGAAGTGAAAAATACGGAGGGAGGAGTGGATACAAAGATTAGGAAAAAGTGTAGACGGCGAAGGCAGAGTTAGACGGAAAAAGCTTATTAAAATGTATGCAGATAGATCAAATTTAGGACAGAATAGAGGAAGTAATATGGCTGTTTTTAGAGTAGATGGTGACAATAAAAATGATGAAATCACTCCATATCAAATGGGGCGACACATAAGCAGTAATGAAGCAGTTTGGCGTATTTCTTCGTTTCCTTTGCACGAAAGACATCCTGATGTTGTCCATTTGGCAGTTCATCTGGAGAATGGTAAACGATTTTGTTTCACTACTGAGAATGTACAGCAGAGAGCAGCACAACCACCAGCAACTACTTTAACTGCTTTTTTCAATTGCGTGAAATCGACACATCTGCCAGAAATTTGATATATGTTGATATACCGCAATATTACACCTGGAATGCATCATCGAAAAAATTTCAACGGCGTAAACAAGGAACACCAGTTGATGGTCATCCAGGTATTTTCCAAACAGATGCCTTGGGCAGGATGTATGCGGTATATCCCTACAATGCTGAATGTTTCTATTCCCGAATGTTGTTGGTAAACGTTCGAGGACCAAAACCATCTCAGGATTTAAGAACAGTTCACGGTCAGTTTTGTCAGACATATCGCGAAGCATGTCAGCTCTTGCATTTGTTAGAATATGACACTCATTGGGACGCAGCACTTCATGATGCATCGATTTCATCTCATCCGCAGCAAATACGAATGTTATTCAATGCTATCAATGCATATTTGAAGTCTTCCCTTTTGGGCGATACGTGAAAAAATTAACATTACACATAAACATGCGTGTCAGTTACACAATGATCAGTCTGCAGAGCGGTTCTCGAAGCAATTATTAGAGATCGAAAATGGCAAAATTCCAATCGACAAAACAAATGGTTTGATTACATTGCCAAAAAATTTTTGTACAGTTGTCCAATCAAACAGTGAGTTATCCAGTTGAATTTTTGAATTCATTGGAACCGTCTGGTATGCCACCGCATTGTTTAAATTTGAAGGTCGGCTCATCAGTTATTTTATTACGGAATTTAAATGCACTAAAATTGTGTAACGGAACAAGACTGAATGTAAAAAAGTTGATTACGAATTTAATTGAAGCAACAATACTGACCGGCAAAGCGAAAAATGAAATTGTGCTTATACCGCGAATCCCACTGATACCAACAGACATTCCATTTGAATTCAAGCATTTGCTATTTCCAGTGCGCCTGTCATTTGCTATGTCAGTCAACAAGGCGCAAGGACAAACGCTTCAAGTATGCGGATTGCATTTGGAGGAACCTGGCTTTTCGCACCGACAGCTGTACGTTGCCTGTTTATTCATATCCCAGATGGAAAAACGAAAAATGTAGTGTATCCAAATATTTTTGATTAAGAACTGAAATAAATATTAAAAAAATTCTATGATATTTTATTCTTTTTCCAATATTTCTATTGGTGTAGCGAAGCACACCGGGGTCCCGCTACTTAGTATTTCTTATAGTTTCTAATTCCGTATATAGCACGGCTATATGTTTTAAAAATGTATCTTCTCATACTCTAAGAGACTTGTTTAGGCATTTATATGATTTATTGAATTTTTCCTCAGATAATTTTATTTTCCCTTCTAGCTTTGGCCAAGAAGACATTTTTGAAATTTGGTCATTTTTTATATTACATTGTATTCTCTTTTTTAGCTGGTTCCTATAGATGGAATGTAGGTTGATTATAAAGACTAGTACTAAGATGTAGGTGATTATAATTAATAAGGTTTCAATGACATTCTTGCTTTGGTTGGTATCCACTAAAACTTCATTGATCACATCCGTTTTGGGTCACTTATTTTTGCCTTCTGTGAACCCATATCTCTAAGTTAGTGTATTAGAAAATTTTTTTTTATATATGTATATTTTTGTTTTTACTTTTTGTTTTCTTCTTTTGTTTATATTTTTATATATATGTATATTTTTTTATATATATATAAAATGTATTCATACTTAGAGTTTTAGTTACTAATTTTAATAATTATATCCTTCCTTGTTTCTGTTCCACTTTCTATATTTAAATCCCTAAATAGGATGGCCTTTGTTTTTCTGATTTGGTATTGTCTGCCGCCTCTTTTATGCTTGTACGTCTTTTTGTTATTTTGAGCCTGTTTCTTTTGTTGTCGGGCTTGTTATTCCTCCATTGTTAGCCTTTTTGGGCCGGCGTTGATGGGAGTTGTTGTTTGAGGTGTTTTTTGAGGAACGTAAGCCTCTTCTACAAGATTTTCGTATTTTGCGGCGACCTTTTTTCCCACCCCCGTTAACCCTATCTTCCTTTCTTTTTTTTCTCTTCCCTTTTCTCTCCTTTCCTCCTTAATGGGCTAGATCAAGATGTGGCGGCCACCGTGGTGTGATGGTAGCGTCCCCCGCCTGCCACACCGTATGCCCTGGGTTCGCACCCCGGGGCAAAACAACATCAAAATTTTAGAAATAAGGTTTTTCAATTAGAATAAAATTTTTTTAAGCGGGGTCGCCCCTCGGCAGTGTTTGGCAAGCGCTCCGAGTGTATTTCTGCCATGAAAAGCTCTCAGTGAAAACTCATCTGCCTTGCAGATGCCGCTCGGAGTCGGCATAAAACATGTAGGTCCAGTCCGGCCAATTTGTAGGGAAAATCAAGAGGAGCACGACGCAAATTGAAAGAGAAGCTCGGCCTTAGATCTCTTCGGAGTTTATCGCGCCTTAAATTTATTTTTATTTTATCAAGGTGTTATACGACCCGTGCCGAGGATCAGCCTGGCTGGGGGCCCATAAATAGCCCAGTCGCTAACGGAGTGCATCGAATACCGCGCGACCTTCGATGCTATTAATCCTTACCCGCACATCGCGGATCTCTGTCCGGGTGGACCTTTCCCCTTCTCAGCTACTCGTGGGATGTAATTTAGTATGGAGGAAATTGTATATAAAAATAATAAGTAGGGCGGCTCTCCTAATAAGAAGCCGACAGGAGCTTGCTCCGCAAAGGCTACGGCTCAGCCTGACCTCAAGTTAGCTGAGAGAATTTCTCAGAGGTTTGCTGCTGCAGCAGCACACAGACAGAAAAGGACCGAGAGATTATCCGGTTGGAGTAGGCCGAGGGCCAGTACCTCTCATGGAGGGGGTACTGGCCGGGAGGCCATCAGTGCTACTACCGCCCCTCCCTTGGCCCACCAGCAGGCCCACCACCCAGCTACTAGCGTCTGGTGGGTCGAATGCTGGGGGCCTCAGGGCAATGGAGGGGGGGGGGGGGGTCGGCTATAGGGCCGAGGGCCAAGGGCCAATATAGGCAGAATAGGGCTGAGGGAAAATCCAGCCCGGGTATTCCGAAGGCCGGTACCTCTCGGGGAGGGGCCACCGACCGGGAGGCCTTTGGGGCGGCTGCCGCCCATCTCCTAGCCACCAGCACGGCTACCACTCGGCGTCAAGCATCTGGCGGTTTGGTTGCTGGGGGCTCCAGGGATGTGGGTGTGCCCGGCTCTATGGTCAAGGAAGTAAAAAAGCCCAGTCACCAGGACAAGCGCTGGGCTGCCCGGATCCTGCGCAAGAATGCCTCCTCGCCGGTAAGGGATGGAGAGTTTCCGCGGAGGACTGGGCGAAGGCACAGCGTGACCTTGCTTGGGCGAAACAAATGTTGCCGGAGTTAAGGCTGGACTGGGTCAAGAGCGATGAAGCCTCGAAGCGCCAGCGGTCTATGGATGAATCCAACCCTACGGCACCGAAAAGGGCCAAGACGCAGGGAGGCTGGACGCTGTCTTTCGCCGAAATAGTCAAGGATCGGCAGATCATTGGTGTTATGAAGTAGAGCAGCGAAGATTGGCAGGATCCCGAAACAGCAGTGAAAGTGAATTGACGCAGCGCTCGCTACTGTGGCCGTTAAGGTCAAAAAAGAAAACCCTGGTCCGCCGCCTTCTTATACCGATGCGGGGTGGTTCCAGGGCAATATTAAACTGATTGCATGTGACGGCGCCAGGTCAGCGAAGCTTTACAAAGCCGCCGTCTCGCTGATAGGTGAGGTGTATCTGGGCGCGCGCCTCAAGGTAGTGTGATATCGCCTAACGGCCAAGGATGAGAGCCTGGGTTCCAGTGACGCCAACGGACCCAGCTGGTATCCTGGAGCTGATCCAGGAGTACAACCCGGGTCTACCGACCCAAAACTCGAAGATGGTTAACGTGGAGAAAACGGAACGGGTCACGATGCAGATAGGCCTGCTGCTCGACTGCGCAAGCGTCGAAGCGTTGAAAAGGCAGGATTTCAGAGTAAGCTACGGCTTCAAGAATATAAGACTTAATGTTTATAAGGCTGAGATTGAAGCCTTGGTAAGTCTTGAGTCTCGTACGGAGGTGGTTGAACCCCCCCAGTGAAGACGAGATGGAGGTAGACGAGGGCGAAGAAGCTGGTGGCTACGCTTCGTCAGGCTCGAGCGGAAGCTTGGCTTTCAGAGCGTTGTACTCCGAGGGTCAGCTTCTGGAGGATGGCGATTCGGACGCGACGCTCACGGAGGAGAGCGCAAACAAACAGTGATTCGGGTCCTTCAAATAAACCTTCACCACTGCAAAGCAGCATCAGCTGCATTCCTACTGCACCTGTCTTCAGTTGCGGTAGACATCTTACTAGTCCAAGAGCCGTGGATTGCTGGCGATAGGATCTGTGGCCTGCGGACACCAACGTATAAGCTTTATAGCGCTCAGAAAAAGGGTAAGCCTCGCACATGTATATTGGCTAAGTCTACTCTTAATGTTTTTCTTCTACCCAATTTTAGCGATGGGAACCTGACAGCGGTTAGCATCGATGTGCTAGGGAGGAGCTTTAAACTTGCTTCCTTCTACCTAGCGCACGATCACTAGGCTCATTACCACCGGATAATTTCAGGGAGTTCGTGAGAGCGGCAAATCCACGAAACGATTTCATCCTACTCGGATGCGACGCCAATGCTCATCACGCCCAGTGGGGCAGCAGTGATACAAATAACCGGGGTGAGTCTTTATTTAACTATCTTTTAAACACTAATCTAAGTATATGTAATAGGGGAAATGATCCCACTTTCATTACGAGCAACCGCGAAGAGGTCCTTGACATAACCCTGGTCACAGACACTTTCAGTGACCTGATCGTTTCATGGAGAGTTCTAAAGGAGCAATCCTTTTCTGACCATAGATATATAAGCTTTTCTATAACACAGGCGCACAAAAGTCCTAAGTACATACAAAATATTAGAAGAACGAACTTGAGCTACTATAAAAAGATAATAGGTAAAAAGCTATCTGAAGAGGTGCGAGCCCCAGAAAGCGAGGAGGAGCTACACGTGTTTGTAAATAATTTCAGTCAAAAATGTAGGAATGCTGTAGATTGGGCTTGCCCGACTAAAAAGGTTTTGGAAACTTACAAACCACTATCGTGGTCATCAGATTTTGACAAGCTTAGGAGCGATTTCTGCGGCAGGATTGAGTGCACATCCGCGGCCTCCCGGTTAAGGAAGGGCTGTCGAAATCTCCAACTCAGCTAAGTTGCGTCCAAAAGCCGGATGGGCACTGGACGGACTCCAGCGCTGAAACCATAATCTTCCTAATGGATACACATTTCCCAGCAAGTGCGGGCGTGTCTTCAAGTATTGTCAGCGGAGTGTCACTTAATGATCAGCTGATTAGCGAAATCACAGATGATAAAAGGATAGATTGGGCTTTACAGACCTTCAAGCCCTATAAATCGCCGTGGCCGGATGGAATTTTTCCGGCTCAGCTGCAGTATACTGCCGAACTTATAAGGCCTGGATAAAAGGGAAGTTTATAGGTTGTCTTAGGCTCAATTACGTACCAGCATCTTGGAGTTTATCCCCAAGGCAGAGAAACACTCACTCGTATCCGTTATCGAAAGGTCACTAGACCTAAAGGAATACAATTTGGAGGCATTTCTAGATATAGCGGGTGCCTTCAACAACGTTCTCCCGGAGGCCATCACCTCGGCGCTGACCAATCTGGGGGTGAACGCGTGCCTGGTGGAGTTTATATACAATCTGCTTACGCGTAGGTAGATTAAAACTGAGCTAGGTGGATGCGTGATCCGCAGACCGGTCAGCAGAGGCACTCCGCAGGGACGTGTTCTCTCTCCGCTACATCGGGTGGTTACCGTCAACCAACTATTACGCTCATGGAATCAGAAGGTCACCAAGTTATCGCGTATGCAGATGACATCTGCGTCACCATGCGGGGGAAATTTCCGCAAATTCTTTGCAACCTAATGGAAGGGCACAGCCACAGGTTTGGAAGTCAACCAGGATAAAACCGAGCCTTTCCTCTTCACGAGGAGGTACAAAGTGCCAAATCTAACACCGCCAAGAATTGGGGGTACGTTTTTAGCGTTTAGCGATTAAGTCAAGTATTTGGGAGTCATTCTGGATAGGAAGCTATTATGGAGTGACCACATAGTGGAGCGATGCAAGAAGGCAGCAACAGCGCTGTTCACCTACAAGAGGGCAATTGGCACCTCCTGGAGATTCTCCCCTAAGGTAACCTACTGGATTTATACAGCCATTATACGCCCGATTCTTCTTTATGGTGCCTTGGTCTGGTGGCCTGCACTAGCTAAAACCACCTATCTTAAAATGCTTCAAAAGGTGCAACGGAGTTCGGAGCTCTGCATCACCGGGGCTCTCGGCTCCACTCCATCTGAAGCACTCAACACAATGCTATACCTTCCACCTCTTGACCTGTTGGCGATGGAAATAGCCGTCAACGCCGCTCTACGCATAAGGGAAACAGGTATCTGGTCAAATGGTTCTAGTGGACACGCAACAATCCTGGGCAAGAACGCCCCAGTCCCAATACCGGTCCGCACTGACTACTGCACGCCAAAAAACGTCTTCGTTAAAAGCTATAGTATATATATACCATCGCGACAGGTCTGGAATACCAGACAACATACGGTACCGGGTGCCATCAACATATTCACGGATGGTTCTACGCTTTACGGGAAGGTGGGAGCAGGCCTCTTTTCGCTTTATCGGGGTCTAGAGGTCTCTTTTCGCCTACCAGATCACTGTAGTGTTTACCAAGCAGAAATGCTGGCAATACACAGTGCTGTGAACCATCTCGGGTCTATACCTGGGCGCAGGGATATTGATATTTCCGCGGAGGACTGGGCGAAGGCGCAGCGTGACCTTGCTTGGGCGAAACAAATGTTGCCGGAGTTAAGGCTGGACTGGGTCAAGAGCGATGAAGCCTCGAAGCGCCAGCGGTCTATGGATGAATCCAACCCTACGGCACCGAAAAGGGCCAAGACGCAGGGAGGCTGGACGCTGTCTTTCGCCGAAATAGTCAAGGATCGGCAGATCATTGGTGTTATGAAGTAGAGCAGCGAAGATTGGCAGGATCCCGAAACAGCAGTGAAAGTGAATTGACGCAGCGCTCGCTACTGTGGCCGTTAAGGTCAAAAAAGAAAACCCTGGTCCGCCGCCTTCTTATACCGATGCGGGGTGGTTCCAGGGCAATATTAAACTGATTGCATGTGACGGCGCCAGGTCAGCGAAGCTTTACAAAGCCGCCGTCTCGCTGATAGGTGAGGTGTATCTGGGCGCGCGCCTCAAGGTAGTGTGATATCCCCTAACGGCCAAGGATGAGAGCCTGGGTTCCAGTGACGCCAACGGACCCAGCTGGTATCCTGGAGCTGATCCAGGAGTACAACCCGGGTCTACCGACCCAAAACTCGAAGATGGTTAACGTGGAGAAAACGGAACGGGTCACGATGCAGATAGGCCTGCTGCTCGACTGCGCAAGCGTCGAAGCGTTGAAAAGGCAGGATTTCAGAGTAAGCTACGGCTTCAAGAATATAAGACTTAATGTTTATAAGGCTGAGATTGAAGCCTTGGTAAGTCTTGAGTCTCGTACGGAGGTGGTTGAACCCCCCCAGTGAAGACGAGATGGAGGTAGACGAGGGCGAAGAAGCTGGTGGCTACGCTTCGTCAGGCTCGAGCGGAAGCTTGGCTTTCAGAGCGTTGTACTCCGAGGGTCAGCTTCTGGAGGATGGCGATTCGGACGCGACGCTCACGGAGGAGAGCGCAAACAAACAGTGATTCGGGTCCTTCAAATAAACCTTCACCACTGCAAAGCAGCATCAGCTGCATTCCTACTGCACCTGTCTTCAGTTGCGGTAGACATCTTACTAGTCCAAGAGCCGTGGATTGCTGGCGATAGGATCTGTGGCCTGCGGACACCAACGTATAAGCTTTATAGCGCTCAGAAAAAGGGTAAGCCTCGCACATGTATATTGGCTAAGTCTACTCTTAATGTTTTTCTTCTACCCAATTTTAGCGATGGGAACCTGACAGCGGTTAGCATCGATGTGCTAGGGAGGAGCTTTAAACTTGCTTCCTTCTACCTAGCGCACGATCACTAGGCTCATTACCACCGGATAATTTCAGGGAGTTCGTGAGAGCGGCAAATCCACGAAACGATTTCATCCTACTCGGATGCGACGCCAATGCTCATCACGCCCAGTGGGGCAGCAGTGATACAAATAACCGGGGTGAGTCTTTATTTAACTATCTTTTAAACACTAATCTAAGTATATGTAATAGGGGAAATGATCCCACTTTCATTACGAGCAACCGCGAAGAGGTCCTTGACATAACCCTGGTCACAGACACTTTCAGTGACCTGATCGTTTCATGGAGAGTTCTAAAGGAGCAATCCTTTTCTGACCATAGATATATAAGCTTTTCTATAACACAGGCGCACAAAAGTCCTAAGTACATACAAAATATTAGAAGAACGAACTTGAGCTACTATAAAAAGATAATAGGTAAAAAGCTATCTGAAGAGGTGCGAGCCCCAGAAAGCGAGGAGGAGCTACACGTGTTTGTAAATAATTTCAGTCAAAAATGTAGGAATGCTGTAGATTGGGCTTGCCCGACTAAAAAGGTTTTGGAAACTTACAAACCACTATCGTGGTCATCAGATTTTGACAAGCTTAGGAGCGATTTCTGCGGCAGGATTGAGTGCACATCCGCGGCCTCCCGGTTAAGGAAGGGCTGTCGAAATCTCCAACTCAGCTAAGTTGCGTCCAAAAGCCGGATGGGCACTGGACGGACTCCAGCGCTGAAACCATAATCTTCCTAATGGATACACATTTCCCAGCAAGTGCGGGCGTGTCTTCAAGTATTGTCAGCGGAGTGTCACTTAATGATCAGCTGATTAGCGAAATCACAGATGATAAAAGGATAGATTGGGCTTTACAGACCTTCAAGCCCTATAAATCGCCGTGGCCGGATGGAATTTTTCCGGCTCAGCTGCAGTATACTGCCGAACTTATAAGGCCTGGATAAAAGGGAAGTTTATAGGTTGTCTTAGGCTCAATTACGTACCAGCATCTTGGAGTTTATCCCCAAGGCAGAGAAACACTCACTCGTATCCGTTATCGAAAGGTCACTAGACCTAAAGGAATACAATTTGGAGGCATTTCTAGATATAGCGGGTGCCTTCAACAACGTTCTCCCGGAGGCCATCACCTCGGCGCTGACCAATCTGGGGGTGAACGCGTGCCTGGTGGAGTTTATATACAATCTGCTTACGCGTAGGTAGATTAAAACTGAGCTAGGTGGATGCGTGATCCGCAGACCGGTCAGCAGAGGCACTCCGCAGGGACGTGTTCTCTCTCCGCTACATCGGGTGGTTACCGTCAACCAACTATTACGCTCATGGAATCAGAAGGTCACCAAGTTATCGCGTATGCAGATGACATCTGCGTCACCATGCGGGGGAAATTTCCGCAAATTCTTTGCAACCTAATGGAAGGGCACAGCCACAGGTTTGGAAGTCAACCAGGATAAAACCGAGCCTTTCCTCTTCACGAGGAGGTACAAAGTGCCAAATCTAACACCGCCAAGAATTGGGGGTACGTTTTTAGCGTTTAGCGATTAAGTCAAGTATTTGGGAGTCATTCTGGATAGGAAGCTATTATGGAGTGACCACATAGTGGAGCGATGCAAGAAGGCAGCAACAGCGCTGTTCACCTACAAGAGGGCAATTGGCACCTCCTGGAGATTCTCCCCTAAGGTAACCTACTGGATTTATACAGCCATTATACGCCCGATTCTTCTTTATGGTGCCTTGGTCTGGTGGCCTGCACTAGCTAAAACCACCTATCTTAAAATGCTTCAAAAGGTGCAACGGAGTTCGGAGCTCTGCATCACCGGGGCTCTCGGCTCCACTCCATCTGAAGCACTCAACACAATGCTATACCTTCCACCTCTTGACCTGTTGGCGATGGAAATAACCGTCAACGCCGCTCTACGCATAAGGGAAACAGGTATCTGGTCAAATGGTTCTAGTGGACACGCAACAATCCTGGGCAAGAACGCCCCAGTCCCAATACCGGTCCGCACTGACTACTGCACGCCAAAAAACGTCTTCGTTAAAAGCTATAGTATATATATACCATCGCGACAGGTCTGGAATACCAGACAACATACGGTACCGGGTGCCATCAACATATTCACGGATGGTTCTACGCTTTACGGGAAGGTGGGAGCAGGCCTCTTTTCGCTGTATCGGGGTCTAGAGGTCTCTTTTCGCCTACCAGATCACTGTAGTGTTTACCAAGCAGAAATGCTGGCAATACACAGTGCTGTGAACCATCTCGGGTCTATACCTGGGCGCAGGGATATTGAAGGCAATTGCAGAGCAGACGAGATGGCCAGAAGAGGCATCACCGACCATATACTTCCGGGAAATGGTTCGGTAGGTATACTCATGGCCACTGTCAGGCTTCGTGTGAACACAAGCACTATAAGAATTGCAAATGGACTATGGTCAGCCATATCATCCAGGCAAACCTGGCCCTCATATGACAAGCGGCGTACAGGAGCGCTTCTGATTTTGAACAAATTAGTTCTATCGTCCCTGATAAGGGTTCTAACAGGGCATTGTTTAATAGGCACGTATGGTACTAGAATGGGGGCAACGACCTTCGACTATTGTCGCAGCTGCAGATGTACAGAAGAGGAGGAGAGTGTTCAGCACCTTCTCTGTCATTGTCCAGCGCTTAGTAGCCGTAGGTTGGCCATACTTGGTAAATCTTTTCTACATGACCTCGCTGAGGTCTCTAGCTATGAAGTAAAGGCTCTAGCAAAATTTATAATTTCCACAAGGTGGTTAGACCCGCGTTAGGCGGGGTAGGGGTCCTCTTTGAAACCGTATAGGGTATTACAATGGGCCCATTGGTGGCCTAAGTAGTGAGCTGTTACCATAGTGTCCAGCTCAGCCCCATCAACCTAACCTAACCTAGTCACAGAAAATACCCTCCATAACTCCTCACTTTTTTTTTGTTGCCAAATCACTTTCAACCGGGCCTAGTGCATGGCTCAGTTCGCTGAGTCAGTATTAGTCAGTAGATTGCATTTGGCAGCGCAGCGTATCTTCAAAATTTTGCTTGCGTCGCAGTTTCATTAACCTACTGTTATTGGCCGATCGATTTCTATTGCGCTTATTGAAGTCGACCGCGTTGAATGTAGGGCATGTTCGTATGCTTGTACAATGTACATGTATTTATGTATGTATATTACAGCAGTTATCGACGTAGGAAACGATAGTGACTCCTTCTCCGACCAGACAGATAATTTGTGGTCCACCTTTTGAGACTTTGGTGAAGGAGAGACTCTTCCAGGTCTTTCAGTAACGTGCCATGGTTGACCATATCAAAACCTTTTGACAGGTCTAACATAACGAATACTTGCTTGTGATGGTGGTTTTGAGTTGTCTGAGCGCTAATGACATTTAGCGCGGTGGTAGCGATATTTAATTTTCGGAAGCCATGCTGATAATTGGCTAGATGCAAATTTGTATTAAGTTAGGGAAGCAGAATGGTTTCAAGTGTCTTGGCTAATGGCGATAGGAGAGATATCGGGCGATAAGTATCTTCTATGTTAGTTGGTTTCCCAGGCTTTATTAGCGGAACCACCTTGGCCATTTTCCATTTTTCGGGGATGGCGAAGGTGGAAAGGGACATATTGAAGACATATGCTAGATAATTATATCCCTCTTTGCCTAGGTTTTTAAGCATCGGCATGGCTATGCCATCTGGGTCCACTGCTTTAAAAGGTTTAGCGTGAGCGATGGCATCCTCAACCTCTCTGGCGGTAATGGTAATTGGGGACGCGCTGTATTTATGCTTGTGTGCGCGTCTCTTGGTCCGTAGTCTAACTTTTTCAACAGTAGGATACATTACATATTGTCGGCGCTCGCGTATTTTTTCGCATCACTTTACCTCCAAAGGCTATGGGCATTTTGTCATTGGGCTTATACGGATTCGTTAGGGACTTTACTTTTGGGTGTCTGCATCTGGAGTATGCATCCTTTATCTGGCGTCCATTTCATCAATTTAAGATAGACAAGATGGAGCGTGTTCAAAAATAATTTCTTAAATTCGCGTTGCTTTGCCTTCGCATCTCGGACCCAGTTCCTTCCTGCAGGTCTGGATCATTGTTAATAAGTCTTAAATCTTTAGAAAAAACAGACCTCTCGTTAACTTTTGTTTTGCATTATCCAAGGAATTATTGACTGTACTTACCTTCTGGAGCGCGTTTGTCTTAATGCCTCCAAAGGACACTGCGATACTCAAATATATTTTATTGCGAAAACTTTAAGAAAAACTATTTTCGGAATGCCCCCTTCAAGGGCTGTTAAGGAATTCGATATAATCTCTTATTCTATCGATATTGATTTTTCGGTCTCGAAATCATAATTTATGTATACTTTAAATTTAATATAATGTATTAAGTTGCTAAAATTTTTATTTTAGTTTAATTTAATTTAATTAAATTTATTTATTACGGCTTTCCCAAGCCTAACTTAAATCCATTTTACATGTTTATAATTGTCTTCTGAACTATGCAATCTAGAATAGTTACATCTATGCCCTACCTTGTAGTACTATGGATGGGAGATTTCCAGATCATGTGAACAAAGTGTTGTGCTAGTGTAGTATGTAGGCATTTTACGCATGTTAGTAAAGCGCGAAGGCAACATCTGCACGGCGAAGCACTGAGTTAATGGAGTGATGCGTTTCAGTATGTGCTTCTGCAACCTTTTTTGTATGCGTACAAGAGCTTGGAAGTCTTGGCGCTACATAGCAGATTAGTTTCGCTGCACTTCTATCGATGCTATGGAAGCCCGCATGTCCAGCACTAAATTGGTAGTGTTCTGCAATAATTTTACAATTTTTGTTTAAATTTATTGGAATGACATAATTTAATATCATTCGGTAGTTCATTATAGGATTTAAGACCTTTATAATACATATTACATTTGTCTGCTTCAGTTTTATAAGCCGGAAGATTAAAATCATTTTTATTACGAGTATTTACAGAGTGCATATCTTTTACATATTTTATATTAGTCCTCAAATACGCAGGCAAAGTTCCTTCTATTATGTTTTTAATAAATGTCATGGTATAATAAAAAAGTTGCTGTCTAATAATAGGCCAATAAAGAGAGCATAGCATGTCTCTGATAGGTGTGTCATACCGTTTTTTGAGAATGAATCTCATAGATCGGTTCTGTTGCTCTTGTAGCTTGTATATCTGACTATCTCGCAAGATGAAAAATATAGTTGGGAAATAAATAAAATGAGGTTCGATTATAGATCTATAGACGATGATTTTATACCTTCTATTTAAATATTTGCAGGTTCGTTGTGTAAAATATAACTTTTTCGCTATTTTTCCTACCGTATAATCCACGTGCTCGTTGAAATTCAGCTTATCATCTATTTTTATTCCCAAGTATTTTATGGTGCTGACTTTTTCAATTAGTTCGTTATTTAATTTAAGTTTTGTAGCTCACTGTTTTGAAAATTGCGTCTAGATATAACCATAAATTTCGGTTTATTGACATTCACTTTCAGTCTGTTTACGCATAACCAACCATATACGCTGTTAAGATCTTCTTGCAGCTTAGCATATATTTCAGTAATATTGTTCCCACTTATCGTCAGCAATGTATCATCAGAAAACAATTTTATTTCACAGTGCTTTATGGAGCTAGTTATATCATTAATATATATATTGAACAGTATGGGTGCCAGCACAGACCTTTGAGGTAGACCAACAGGTACCTCCCTTTTATCCGATACGGACGTTCCAATCACTATTCTTTGGTATCTGTTAATTAATTAGGAAGCCTTGAAACCATTTTAGGTCTATACCAGAAACGCCAATGTAAGGAAGCTTCAGCATTAAGTTTTGGTCGATCGTCTCGAATGCACGTTTTAAATGCAAAAACACAGCTAATATGTGTTTTTCCTGCTTAAGTCTTCTTTCCAGTTAGCTACAACCAAATTCAAAGCACTTTCACAGGAACGTTTCTTTCGAAAACCAGATTGTTGAGGTATAATATATACATTATCTTCATCACATTGTAACGTGTTAATAGGTCTTATCTCCTCAGCTTTGATGGTATTTTTAACTTTTTCTAATGGTACAACTATAGAAGATTTCCATAAACTAGGAACGAGACCTTTATCTAAGCTCTCATTAACAAGTTGAGAATATAAAAAACCTGTATACGTTATGGAATCTTTAACGACTCCTTCCGACACAAGTTTCTTGTCTCCAATTTTATTTTTAAACTTACTTACTATATCAACTATTTCTGAAGTGGATACTTTCTTAAACTTAAAAACATAAGGGCCATTTTGCTCATCTATAGTACCTTCATTACTAAAAGAAGTAGGAATATTCATGCTAATCTCCAATATACTATCAATGAAATAGTTATTCAAAGACTACGCTATTTCATTTTCCTCTGTGTAGAGTTGGTCGTTTATTTAAATTTTTTCAATACAATTGTTTTCTTTAGCCATGCTTATGGAATTTTTCAAGTTTTTCCACATGACCTTACTACCACCAACACCATGGTTGATTTTGTTTTCCATGTACTTGGCTTTTTTCATCTTAATTAGCCATTTATATTGGCGTTTCGCACTATAATATTCACTCCATTATCCAGTATATAGGCTGATCTTAGATTACGTTTATTTAAGTTAGCCAGTTCAAAATCATACCACTTGTTCATAAGTTTGACAATAACTTCTTTAGAGTATGTCAGGGTGGTCACTGCACTTGATAGCGTATTATATAGGAATGTTGCCTTATTTTCGATACTCAGATTTTCAAAGTCAGTGGTGTTAAGCTGTCATATTCATTAACAAGTCTCTCGCTTGTATAATTTTCCCAGGAAATTATTGTTCTCTTCATTCTCATCTGAAATAGTTTATGTAATTTGATTTTGAATTTAATCGTTTCATGATCTGAAATCTGAAACTCTTCTAATTTTAAACATGATATAGAACTACTATCTGTAAATAACAAGTCGATCAATGTATCTGTCTTATCGCCTTTCGTGTATAAAAATCTATTTTTTGCTCCATAGCAAAGGATCGAAATAAGTCAACTAACTCTTTACTATAAGTTGTGATCTTGTAAAGGTTTATATTGAAATCGCCCACAAAGATAATATTATCCTGTGTTATGCAGTTATTATTTAAAATGTCGTATAAGTACGTTATAAATTCTGCATCACTCGAGCTCGGTGAGTGATATATCAGAGCTATTTGGTATTGGGGGAAAATATTTTTAACTTTTAGTATAATACACCAGATGTTCTTGTTTAATGTTCTGTTGTAACTTATTGAGTATTCAATTGTTTCATTTATATATATTAGCACACCGCCTGTGTGCCTGCTGTGTGAATCGCACCGTACAAGTTTATGTGTTTGTATCTGTAGCTCTTGATTCGTTATTTCTTCAGTCGAACAAGTCTCCGAACAAAATATTAAATGTGGTTTATGTACATCTATCAGACGCTCTAGTTCAGCTTTATTAGCGACGATACTGCTAATATTTAAATATATACAACTTAGCTCCTCTGGTATTCGTTGCTAAACTCGTGCCTTATTTCTTGGCTGCGAATATTTTTTATACGCAGGACAATCTTTTCTGAAAGCGTAATGGCTAACATCGACGTCAAGAACTTTTTTTTAACAAGTTCGCTACATTTTACACAATTAATAATGTTAGATGTGTAATCTTTGCTATATTGGGGTCCAGCACATTTGCTGCAAGCTACTTTATTCGTGCACTCAGCTGCTTTGTGCTTATATCCCAGACATTTCAAACACCTCAAAACACTTATATGCTCGTAAGCGACGCAAGTATCCCACTCTATATATAGTTTCTTTTGTTGCAACACATTATCGAATGTTACTGCATCTGTTTCCACTAGCGAAATGTAGCTTACTTCTCTTCGATAGGTATTTTCATACAGTTTTAACACTTTAAAATCCTTTCCGTTGCATGAGTCATTTTGCTTAGTTAAGCATTCTACCAAACGCTCATTGTTAACTTTTTCAGTTAAACCAACAATTTTTATTTTCGCGGGTTCGAATCGAGCAGGCCTAACAATAATTTTTTTTATCATTATTATTGTTATGATAAATTTTTCTTAATTGAAAAAATTTTTTAAAAAATTAAAATAGAAGAAAGAAAAAATTTAGACAACTGCCAAAGCTCGTTGTATAGATCCATTTCGGGAACTGCTAAATTCCTTCATCGGCAACGTTTAGGCGCCGCTGCTATAACCATTCAGCCATCACAGCGGTTTTTTGTTTGCCTTCATTAATCCTACTTCCATTCTGGTTCGTGCCAATTGATATTCACAACACTGCGACATCTGTTGCAGAATGGATGTGAAAATTGGACTTGTTTGATGGCAATGCTGCCATAGTGTCATATTTTATTGACACTTTTTTCCCCGTGCTCTGGGATGTATTAACAATTTTTGTAGTTATATCGGCCTACTGATTTGTAATATCGCGGGTTCGAATCGAGTTCAAGGCCTAACAATAATTTTTTTATCATTATTATTGTCATGATAAATTTCTTCTTAATTGAAAATTTTTTTTAAAAATTAGAATAAAAGAAAGAAAAAATTTAGACAACTGCCAAAGCTCGTTGTATAGATCCATTTCGGGAACTGCTAAATTTCTTCAGCGGCAACATTTAGGCGCTGCTGCTATAACCATTCAGCCATCACAGCGGTTTTTTGTTTGTCTTCATTAATCATACTTCTATTCTGGTTCGTGCCAATTGATATTCACAACACTGCGACATATGTTGCAGAATGGATGTGAAAATTGGACTTGTTTGATGGCAATGCTGCCATAGTGTCATATTTTATTGACACTTTTTTCCCGTGCTCTGAGATGTATTAACAATTTTTGTTGTTTTATCGGCCTACTGATTTGTAAGATCGCGGGTTCGAATCGAGCTCAAGGCCTAACAATAATTTTTTTATCATGATTATTGTTATGATAAATTTTTTGTTTTAATTATGCTACTTTTAATCTGGGAGAATTTATTACTAAATATTTGCTCGACTGTTTAATATCAACGGCTTTCATTTTTGTTTCTTCACATTTATTAATCAAATGTTTGATTTCCGCAAATTTTGTATTGGTGTCCGATAATGCACATACATTACAGAACCATTTTATGTTCATATCATGTTCTATTATCTTTTTTTCATTTCTTTTAATATTACTGCATTTCAAGCAGAAACTATAGCCACACCCACCAGAGCATGCTACTATGTCATCTACCTGAAGCAGTTTCGCAGTACATTCTTTGCACTCTGCTGGCATTGTAAATGTATATCTTTCTAAGAAAATTTGAAAGATATGCAACTTTGCATGGCAACTTTGTGATACACAACTTTAAATATTCGCAAGACTGGTTTCAAAAAATAAACTAAAAAATATGTATAAATATATATTTTTCTACCGTGATGGCAGCCCTGTTTTTGGCTGACACTTTTCACTCCTTTATGTCTTCCACTTGCCCTTTCTATCATTCACCTTTGTAAACAAATTCAGTGCTTATCGGGCGCTAATTTTTCGCGCTAAGTTAATGAAAGCAAAGAAAAGTCAAAAACACAAAATAGAGAGCACAATTAGTAGCGACAGTATAGCAACAATGCGGCTTGACATGTTGTTGATGTTCTCACCCGTACTCAGCGTATCAGCAGGCGTTTGTGTGAAAGTTTGCTTGGGGATGTTTGCAGCGCGCCGACTGCGGTAATTGCAGCACAGCAGATAGCTTTTGCAAATTACTAACCACCTAAATACTCCACTCTCCCAAACTATGTTTTTAGATTTGTCTATTTGAATACAGCTTCCCGCACCTGTTGTTATATGTTGTACGTTTTTTAGCGCTTTTGTATGTTGTTTACTATTTATTTTTAATAAAAACACGGAGCACGTATCAAAACGACCGTCTTGTTCTTCTCTTCTTCTCTCTTTCTCATAATCTGTAAGAATATTTGTTATGTTCTTCAACTAATTTAACTAATAAAATAAATGTAGCAAAAAATCAGCCTCAAAGTTCAGACCCAAAATTTAATTTAAAATCTGGCTTAATCATTTACTATCAGAACCTTAGAGGCTTAAATGCTATATTAATTGACTTATATATGTTTAAAACCCATTTACTGTAACTATAATATTATTGCTTTTACCAAAACATGGCTGTTTGACACATTATCAAATCATCAACAACAAAAAATAATACTTGCCAGTATTGAGCAAAAATGATCTGATGGGTAAAACGAATCGTATCGGCAAGGATCAAATTCGTTAGCACCAACGGAACACAGCTTTGCAACGTTTTGGCTATGCAGCTGACTTCACTTTCGCAAACTCTTTTACACACATCTCTTCATTTTTCGCTGGATACAGACACACAATTTTCTCAACTTACTCAAGCCTTGTAAATCAACTTATAAATGCAATTTAAAGTAATTATTAAAATCGTTTTGAATTATTAAAAATCGCCGCTGAGCCTATATTAAAGGCCTGTGTAGCGGAGTTAACCAAAATTAAAATCCAATCGCGCCTTGACTACCTGGAAAAGACTTGGGAAATAATTGAACGCGAACACGAATCATATATGCAGTAAACATTGAGGTTATAAAAGATAGCGATTACATAACCAACAACGTGTTCGCTAGTATGTACGAAGTTTACGATCAACAAAAGGTATTTTTATTAGAAAAGCTTGCTGATTTCAATGCAGCAAATCCATACGACGGATCTGTCCTCGCCGAAACTTCCTTAGTAGCCCCTGCCTTATTCACCAGAGCAAGATTACCTAAATTGGTTCTTCACACGTTCGATGGAAACTTCAGAAATTGGAGATCTTTCAGCGATATGTATACGTCACTTGTCGGGTCGAGTACGATTCTTGAAAATGTCACCAAATTACAGTATCTTAAGCGAAGTTTATCCGGGGAAGCAGCGCGTCTGCTAGCCACCTTCGCAATCACTTCTGATAACTTCGTTCCCGCATGGAATAAATTATTTGCACGCTACGAGAACAAATGCGTTCTTATTGAAACTCAACTTGAAGCCTTAATTACGATTAAAAAGCTCACGCAGCCGTCTGCAAAGGGGTTACAATGGTTGCTCTCAACTGTCTCCGAAACCCTGTCCACTCTGAAAGCTCTTGGAGCTCCTGTCGATTCTTGGGACATCATGATTTTCCACCTTGTTACTAGGTGCCTCGACTCAACCACACGTCATACATGGGCGCTTGACCAAGGTGCATCCGCAACCCCAACTGACTTTTCAGTTTTCACCAAGTACATCGAAGCTCGTGCTGCTGCACTTGAAACTATCGATCGCCATGACTCCGTTAAGTCGCAAAATAGTAACAAGGCAAAAAGTCATACCACAACCTCGTGAACTTCATCATCGCGATGTTGTTTGTGCTCCGAGAATCATAAGTTAATTCAATGCCCAACCTTTAAACGAAAATGTCCTACTGAACGCAGAGATTTCGTTAAATCGAAACTATGTTTTAATTGCTTAGGCCCTCAAAGGGAACCTGCCGTAAGTGTAAACAACGCCACAATACGTTGTTACACATCGTTTCACCAAAACCTACCAACTCGACTGTCAACCACGTGACAGCAGATTCTGATGACTTACAATCATCAACCATTCAATCGAGTGATTTGCAGTCAAACAGTAGTGAGGAAGCTGCTGTCGTCAACCATGCCACTACAGGAGCTTGTAAACGCTCCAATGTCTTGTTAGCAACTGCTCTCGTAGAAATTCAAGTTGAGCACGTGCGTCACATAGCGCGCGCTTTGATTGATCTAGGTTCCGAACTGTCATTTATCAGTAAGATAATGGTTCAAATTCTTCGACTGAAGCGTTGAGCAGCCACAAGTAGCCTTCTTGGCGCAGGAGCTTCCCATGTTTCGACCACTCGCGGAGTAGTATCTGTCAACTTAAATTCATTAGCGACAAAACGATACGCGTGCACTGTTACTGCATTCATTTTACCTAAACTTACTGCATTTTTACAGTCAAGAGAATCTAAATCCAACACTTGCTGACCCAACGTTTAACACTCCTGGCAAAATCGATATGATTTTAGGCGCTTACGTCTACTCCGAAATTTTACAAAACGGTATTCGGAAAGGTCCAATACATACTCGGCTCGCACAGGCTACAGTCTTTGGCTGGATTCTTTCTGGATCAATCGCAGCAAATCCAGCAATGCCTTCAGCCCTTATTCATTATTACTCGCATGATGACGAAATAAATAAACTCATTCGAAGGTTTTGGCAACAGGAGGAGGTCACCACCATAAGATCTAAGTTGACTCCAGAAGTGGAGGCGTGCGAGACGCATTTTCAACGGACGCACACACGCAACGAAACTGGACAGTACGTTGTCCGATTGCCTCTGAAACAACCCGTTTCAGTACTAGGGGATTCACGATCAAACGCAGTTCATATCCTATTTTCCTTAAATCGACGACTGACCGCAAACCCGGAATAAGCCCGAATGTATACCGAATTTTTGAACGATTACGAAACCAGTCTTCACATCTCCAAAGTCCCTGATGGCTACGTACCTAAATCAATCATATATTAATTGCCTCATCATGGCGTGCTCCGACCATCTAGTACGACTACAAAACTACGAGTTGTTTTTAATGGTTCAGCTCGAACAATGAGCGGCAAGTCACTCAACGACATAGTTCACACAGGGGAAAAAATCCAAACTGATCTTACCGGTGTTTTACATTATTCTCGTCGTTACAAATACTTGGTCTCGGCTGATGTTAAACAAATGTATCGTCGCGTCTTGGTTCATCAGGATGATTGGGACTACAGAGAATGCTATGGCTGTGAAATGGGAAGTTAGTTGAATACCATTTCCGCACCATAACTTATGGTCAAGCATGTGCACCCTTCTTAGCCCTAAGAGCATTTAAGCAGCTTCTTATAGACGAATGACATCGATTTCCACTAGCGAATCCAATGCTATCGCTCGGTAGATACGTAGACGACGAATTCGGTGGAGCTGACGCTATACAGGAGTGCATTGAATTGGTCAACCAAGTTATACAACTTTGCAACGCTGGTCAATTTCACCTTCAGAAATGGATTACCAATCAACCGACGATCCTCACACATCTGGAGCCCAACCTCTTGGCAACTGAAATTATTCGAACCCTCAGCTTAAGCTGGAATCCCGAGTCTGACAGCTTTCATTTTTATAACAACTTTATTCCTATTAAGATCATTACAAAACGTAACGTTTTATCTAAGATTGCGCAAATATTTGATCTTCTAGGATTTATTTCTCCAATAGTCCTCACTGCAAAAATTTTCATGCAAAATCTCTGGCTTCACAAGCTTGAATGGGATCAACAACTCCCTGATTCGTTACAAAACTTTTGTAAGGATTTTGAGTCTAGCCTTCAAGACTTGCACATTCTCACCATTCCTCGGCATCTAGGTCTTGCTAAACTGCTTTATTCGAAATTCCGTGGCTTTTCTGACGCATCACTAGCAGCCATGAGCACAGTCGTCTATCTTAAAGTTTTATATGAGGAAAACATTACGGTGAGTTTGGTTCAAGCAAAAACCAAACTAACTCCTATTTCCACAATGTGAACTCCTCGTCTTGGGCTCACCGCAGCAGTCCTGCTCACTCGACTAACACATAACGTTATTGAAGCGTTCAATCTCTCGTCGGCCTCTGTCTGCCTTTGGACTGATTCATCAGTCACCCTCACTTGACTCACGAACCATCTTTCAAAATGGAAGGACTTTGTAGCAAATCGAGTGAGCTTCGTTCAAGAAAGGCTACTAACTTCAAGTTGGAGGTTTGTTCTGGGTAAGGAAAACCCTGCGGATTGTTCATCACGTGGTATGACGCCTCGTCAATTACATTCCAACGAACCCAGTGGCTTAAGTTGGAAAGCTAGGTTTGGCCGACGAATAAGTTCAGTCAATACCAACAAGCAGAAACAGAAGCAAGGAAAAAAAAAGACAAATCCACATTTTACACGAAAACAGATGATTCCGAATCAGTATTACTCGACTAATATTCGGACTTAACCAAATTATTACGCGTCACCTCATGGTGTTTTCGATTCGCGAACAAGACTTGCCGATTCCCAATCATCAACGATAACGAGTGGCTATCAGTTGCAGAAATGCAGGATTCTTTACAATTTTGGATAAAATTCGTCCAGCAAATTGCTTTCAAGGAAGAAATAAAGCTTCTAGCTAAAACCAAAACCACGGTTGCAAAAACTTCTAGTTCCATTCGCAACCTCAATCCATTTGTGGATTCTGACGGCTTTCTTCGAGTTGGGGGACGCCTCGAAAACTCCGCATTACCATATGAAGCGAAACATCCATATATTTTACCACGAAAGTCTAACTTAGCTAAGCTGATTATTCTATATACCCATCTTCGCACGCTCCATGGAGGCACAAGTTCCACGCTCGCCTTACTAAGACAACGGTTCTGGATCTTGTGCGGCTGTTCAGCGGTACGAGAATCAATTTTTCGCTGCATCGTATGTGCTCGATATCGTGCTGAACGCCAACAACAACTTATAGGACAACTCCCGTCGGTAAGAGTCAATAGCGCTCGTTTGTTCCAGCATACCGGGGTGGACTATGCCGGTCCATTCACTTTAAAAGAATGTCGCGGTCGCACTCGCCCTACATATAAGGCATCTGTTGCTCTCTTCGGCTACCTCATACATACATCTGGAACTAGTGATTGATTATACATCTGAAGCTTTAATTGCAGCCTACAAATGGTTTTCCGGAATCTACGGTGTAAGCAACACACTAACTAGTGATCAAGGAACGAACTTTATTGGCGCTGACAAAGAACTTAAACATCTTTTCAGGTCAGCATCAAGCGAGGTGTCTCGCGTTCTCATTTATTATCAAAAGATGGAACCCAATGGCGTTTTAATCCACCATCTGCTCCAAACTTCGGCGGTCACTGGGAAGCCGGAGTAAAGTCAATGAAACATCACTTGAAACGCTTCATGAAGAGCTATTTATTTTCACTTGAAGAGTTTACAACAGCTTTACGACAAATTCAGGCTGTACTCAACTCTCCACCAATGTGCAGAATTACGGATGATCCTGATGATATGAACTACCTAACACCAGGTCACCTTTTCGTTGGTGGACCCATTGCCAGTTTACCGCCTTTCACATTGGCAACTAACAAAGCGGCTAACCGAACAATTCTGGGAGAAATGGCAAAAAGAGTACTTGCAGCAGCTACAATCTTGTTACAAGTGGAAATTGCCTGCAACCTCCATTCAAGTTGGTTCAATTGTCCTTCTCATCGACGAAAGATAACCTCCATCGAAATAGCCATTAGGGAAGGTCATAAAACTACATCCCGGTCGTGATGGGTTAACCCAAGTAGTTACCGTCAAAACCGCATTCACAACTCTGGATCGTCCTATAAATAAACTATGCTTACTTCCTAATCCTGGAAACAAACAGAAGAACTTAATTTAGCCTTTTTCGCAACTATGCATTTGCCCCTTTACTTGGTGCAACGCGGGGAGTATATTTGACACATTATCAAATCGTCAACAACAAAAAAAACCCGATTTATAATACTTACCAGTATGGAGTAAAAATGATCGGATGGGTAAAACGAATCGTATGGGCAAGGATCCAATTCGTTAGCACCAACGGAACACAGCTTTGCAACGTTTTAACAATGCAGCTGACTTCACATTCGCAAATTCTTTTACACATATCTCTACATTTTTCGCTGTATACAGACACACAATTGTCTCAATTTACTCAAGCCTTGTAAATCAACTTATAAATGAAATTTAAAGTAATTATTAAATTAATAAGAATAGAAAACTCAACAAATCTGAGTTTTAGTTAATTTCTTGGAAAAAGAAGAAAACCGAAAAGGTTCAGCGACCGGACCATATCGCTCCTGTGAATTCATCTACATTACACTTTAATTGCCGCCAGAAAGGAGGGTGCTCCCGTATTTACCCGAAAAGATCGGACTTTGTTCCTGCCATCCACGTAAGTAATAAACTCATTTTCAGATTAGTAAAGTTCAATATTGCATTGAACAATGGCTGAAATGTAATGTTTTTAATTTCGAAATTTTTTTCGATGGGTACCAGACCTATAGAAATGACTGCTTAAATAAAATCGGGGTGGAGTTTTACCAGCTGTACATTCTTCAATTCCATTTGAAGATGTTAATTTACCCGCAGTTGTTTTCATCGAGTTGAAATGCATCCGAATCTAACTAGGCGGGGGTCTAATTCTAAAAAGTGTAGGAAACTACACAACCAACACATGGTCCTGCTGCTGGCGTCGCTGCTTCCAGTAAATCAAATGGTGATGCTGCTGAGTTATCATCGTGTTTATCTTCTTCTGTTTCGTACACCTAAGCAACAGCTAAACGTTCCGTCACTGATGCTGAGCTTTCGCCTGCTAAGTCGGCTAAATGTTTGCCTTCTTTTGCTCTTTTTGTAGCAAAGCAAATAATAATATCGATGCAAATGATAACTGTGATCGCCCACTTGTACAAACTCCTGTTCTCACTGGCAACAACAATTTCACGTCGCCTTTGAAAATTGACGAACCTGCTGTAAACGTTAATAATAATCACAGTGATATAGAAAATATCAAAAGTACTGATACTCGTACAGAGAACACTACCAACGACAATGAGGTGCAACCTGCTCATCAGAAGGTAGTTGTTGCAAAAATTAAAATTTACGATAAACATGATTGCATTGTTGGCTCAAGTACTAACTCTGAACTTTGTGTTGCCGACAAAACCAAGTGGATGTATATTGCTTCTTTTTTGCCATCATTCACGGAAAATAATATAATTAAATATGTTTCCAAGAATTCTGTGATACAGAAAGGGTTACTTTCATTCCACAGGCTTATTAAGAATGGTACTGCCGTGGAATCGTTAAAATGAATCACCTTTAAACTAGGTGTTCCCGAATCCTGGTTTAAGAGTATGCTTAAACCTGAGCTTTGGCCTGCTGGTGTAGCTTTTCGCCCTTTTCGGTTCCGCCAAAAACCGGTTCTTCGGAAATCGTAACCAAAGAGTCTAACTTAGGTATCCTTAGGCCTATTGAGTTAAAATCTAACTATACGCTTTTTAATCAAAATGTAAGTGAAATACGTACGAAATCATTGCAATTATATAGTAATGTCATTTCACATGAATATGATATAATAGCTTTGACGGAGACGTGGTTGACTGCAAATTTTTCATCTAATGAGTTTTTCGATAACTATTATTATGTATATCGTAATGATCGTTGCTCTAACCGGACTTGAAAGGTCCTAATTGCGGTTAGATCTGATCTATGTAGTAGACAAATTTATATCGATTATAATAATGGTGGCGTGGAACATTATGTAATTCGTGTATACGTGGAACATATATTGTATATGCGTTACGTTTACTAGTAATAAAAAAATTATTTTTCTATTGTCCTACATTCCACGAAGTAGTGACATTGCTATGTATCAGAAGCATGTTACTTACTTAATTGGAGCTTAACAGTTTAAGCAGTTATGGCTGTCCAACAAGGCGCGCCAGTCGCTCCTTCTCTCTGCCAACCGGCATATACACTAAGGAAAAAAAATAGTGAAATCAAATACAAACGCATATGATTTGACTAAAAACGTCAATGAAAGCGCTGTATAGAGCAAATTATTTACATCAAACATGCACATATTTGATATGACATTGAACACGAAATTATTCGAATCGAATATGCAATATTTGAAGCTCATTTGAAAACTTTCATATTAATTTTACTACATAGTTTTTGAAAGCGATCTTAATACGAAATATTTGAGTGTAATAGGATGATATTCAAATCCTATTCAAATACGAAATATTGAATTAAACAACCTTCATATTTAATTGTTTTTTGAATATTAAATAGTATATTTAAATTTAAAAATATTTAAGCTTGCTTTTGCTGAAATTAAAAAAAAAACTACTTTTATGGTTTTATAGATACTTATTTTTATTAAATACTAGCTTACGCCCGTGGGTTTTACCCCACGTTTCTATAAAAATATGCAGGCAACTCGTAACTGGCCATGGGTAAAACATGAGTTGGTGAGATAGACTTCTGCTACAGCTAATGACTGTTGTTGTATGATATATTCATATTTGCAACCGGATTCCCCTCGCGTAGGTGAGGTTGTCAATTGAGTTCAGAAGCTCTGAAGCTATAAAGGTTTGTACTGCGCTCATCAATCCCTTGATTCGCAGCTAATTATCGTCCTTAAGCTTCATTGAATAGGAAATTTGAGGCATTAAAATTGAAAAGACAAATCTATCGGCATCAATGGCATCATGGTTTTAAACTTTTTTGTTTTCGAAATTTTTCGATAAAATGAATTGCTTCAATGACATTCGTAAAATTTTTGTGATGAAAAGCCTTGTCCTTCATACTACATAAACGTGGAGAACCGAAATAACGAAGCATACATATTATAATATTATTGGCCCTTTTTAAGGATAAATCGATGAGGAGATATTTCTGATGGCTCAAAAGAGCTAATAGGGTAATAAATTGTCTTGGTTCTAGTGGTATTAAGATCCTCACTTTAAGGTGCCTAAAATGCCTTTTCTCAAAGCCATTTATAGTTTGTAAAGATAGATTCAATATTTGGAAGAAACATTAGCTATTAAAAATTCAGGTGGTGTCATAATTTCTCAAAAACTTGCAGGAAAAGAAATCAAATCTGTTAGTAAAGAAATAGGAATTTTGCCATAATTAATTTCAAGAAGTTGGTTAGCAAAAACTGCTGCTGAAGTGTTTCCGCCAAAATGCATCTCATATTTCTAAAGAGAGTAAATTGTTGTACGTAAAGCCGTATATATACGAAAAGGCACGCATTTACTTCAACTGCGGCTGTTCCAGCAAGTAACAGGAAAGCACCACCTTTGGGATGATCATTACACCTTAAATTCTTAAGGGTTCCGTCTAAAACATCCAGCGACTGTTTATGAGTCATGGTGCACACATCGCACACCCTCACTTTGGCCTGACCGTTTGCTTATGTTGCACATCGGTGTATCAGCTGTTTGCAGACAGTGGTCATTTAAATGCGGAGTTGTACATCCACTACACAAAGGGTATCCGCGGTATCTGAGAAAGCAACTGCCATAGTGATTTCTCTTTTTGCTCTTACATCAATTAATATCAAATTGAACAGAAATGTTTTTTTTTTTCGGTTCCTCCAGGCGTTTTCAAAAATACTAAAGATAACATAAAAGAATACTAAAGGAATAACAGCTAAACCCAACTCTGCAATCAAATGTTACGTGTTGAAATAACCTAAGTTTTTAAGGCAGCCATAGTTCTGAAAGTCCCATTGGTCTTGTTTTTTTTTTTTTTTTCAATTCCATATATTACTGGTGCTTTTAGGACTTAACGTCATATAACTCCTTACCAATTTTGGTTATTCCATTTGTATGGGAGCTGCCACTTCCCTTCTTACTCACCCCTTATTTTCTTAGTGGTGTTAGGGATTGATTCAATTTAACTCTTTACTGGATTTAAAGGTTCCTGCATGAATACTTCCAGAGTTATGCTGTATCAAACATTCCATTTGTATGGTAGGTGCCACTCCCTTTTTATACCTTTCATGAACAAGTAATGGTATATTAACTTTGGTCCGATGTTTGTAACGTTGAGAAATATAGAAGATAGACTCACCATTAAGTATACCGAATTGATCAGGGCGACGAACTGAGTTGATATAGCCATGTCCGTCTGTCCGTCCGTCTGTCGATTTGAACACAAACTAGTCCCTCAAATTTTGAGATATCTCAATGAAATTTGGCACAAGGATGTATTTTTGTATTATGTTAGACATTTGTCGGATCCGGTAAGATCGGACCACTATAACATATATCTCCCATACAACCGATCGTTCAAATAAGACGATGTTGGTCATTCCTGGAGCAAATTAAGAAAGTATATACGTAAAATTCGGTGATATATATTCTAATATATCATAGAAGATAAAAAGATCACTTTGATCGGAGCTATATATAGTTATATTCCATACAACCGATCGTTCAGATAGAAAGGTTTTTGGCCATTTCTCCCTTAATTTAGAACGTGTAAACGTGAAATTCGGTGATATATGTTTTAATATATCATAGAAGATTTTCTGAAAAAACCACTTTGATCGGAGATATGTATAGTATATATCCCATACAACCGATCGTTCAGATAGAAAGATTATTGGCAATTTCTCCCTTAATTTCTAATATAAAAACGTTAAATTTGGTGATATTTATTCTAATATATCATAAAAGATTTCATGAAAAAAAATTTCGATCGGAGCTATATATAATATATATCCCATACAACCGATCGTTCAGATAGAAAGGTTTTTAGCCATTTCTCCCTTAATTTCCAATATAAAAACGTTAAACTTGGTGATATTTATTCTAATATATCATAGAGGATTTCCTGAAAAAATCACTTTGATCGGAGCTATATGTATATAGTATATACCTATCTAATACAACCGATCGTTCAGATAGAAAGATTTTTGGCCATTTCTCCCTTAGTTTCCAATATAAAACATGAAACTTGGTTATATATATTCTAATATATCATAAAAGATTTCCTGTAAAAATAATTTCGATCGGAGCTATATATAATATATATCCCATACAACCGATCGTTCAGATAAGGGGATTTTTTGCCATTTTTTTATATATATCTTAAAATCGTTTAAGTATGTTCATCTGTTCACTATATATTTCTTATCTTACACAGCGCATTATTTGGAGATTACGAATGTGATAAGATTATTGTTCAGCCCCATTCATGAAAGGTATGAAGTCGTCGGCACAGCCAAAGACAGTCCCGTCCTTATTTGTTTATATTTAAGTTATGTTTAGTTTATTGTAATGTGACAAATTGATAAAAGATTGTTTAGACTTTGGAAGTCTGATCAGTAATAATTTTGTTAAATAAATTCATTACTATTTATACAGAAGTTCTTAACCTATGCATATATACATACTTACATTAATATTTACATACTAAAGGTGCATGACTCAATAGTGAGGAATGCTTGTCAGCAAATTATTGACCTACATATTGTCAATATGATTCCCGCTTGAGCAGTTTGGTATGACGCATAAATGCATTAGGTGACTTTGTGAAAGCGAATGAACTTATGGTAGTTACCTAGGTCAGTGAACGAGCATTTGTAATGTTAAGCGTGTTTGAAATGGGGTGAATTCCACGCGATACTACACTATGACCATCCTTGGAAGATTTCTAGTGCGTGATTCAAACTAAGTTGTGCCGATCCGTTCCGGGCGCAACCCGATTTATACCTACATACAAACATTCTTAATTTAAATTTTATATATATATAGATAGAAGATGTGGATAGACTGAAGTTAAGGAATAACAGCCAAACCCTCTAGTCAAACTTTAGTTGTTATAATAATCTAAGTTTGAACGGCAGTAAAAGTTCTGAAAAATCCCATTTGTAGGGAAGGTGCCACGCCCCCTTTTTCCCAATTCCACATATTACTGGAGGTGTTAGGACTTAACCTCATTACCAATTTTCAATATCCTACCATTACTACATCCAGAGATATGCAGTATGATAAATTCCATTTATATACGAGGAGCCACGCCCCTTTCTCCCCCACTCCACATTTTCTTGGTGGTGTTAGGGATTGACCTCATATAACTCCTTACTGAATTTCAATGTTGTAGCATGAATACCTTCAGAGTTATGTAGTACCAAATATTCATTTTGCATGTGAGGTGCCACGCCCCTTTTATATATCGATATTTTTTTTAGCTTATGACCATCCTTGGAAGGTTTCTAGGGGGTTGTGCAAATTTGGTTGTGACCGGTCGATCCGTTTAGGACGCAACTCGATCTATACCTCCATACATACATACATACATACATAATTTGAATTTTATATATATAGATAACTTTGGTTGTACATATATATGTAGTTATATTGAGGCGCAAAATAAGCTTAAATGCTATTACTATATCTAATAAAAGTTCAGCATAATGGAAATCATCTTGATCATCTTTTCTATGGAGCTCTTCACCAGAACAGACCTACGTATATCTATATATTAATACGCTAACAAAATTTCCATACAATCAATTGACAGGCTGTTACGCATACTTAGCATACGTAAAATCATATAAAAGTTATATGAATCGATTCGTATTGATAAGCCGCAGTGCATAGGCCTATTTTGGTTAACAAATATTACTCTATTTGTTTATAATTAATAGAAAAAGTTTTTTGTAAATTGGAAAATCTGTGCAACTATCGAAATTGCCATCTGTAGAACGCATTATGTTCACAAACCCCCCTGAGTATATAGCTCCAAATGCTAAATTGTCGAGTTGTTCAAATGTTTCATCTCTACATATTGTAACGAATTTGCTGCAAATCCTCTTATTTGCAATCCTCTGCTAAGTTCGAATCACTAAACTGTTGAATAAATAACTCCAATATTGAATAATGGAAAAATGGCCTTTATTAAAGTACTTCACAATGACACTTATACTTTGCTACTCGCTGGCTTAATAACCAAACTGATTGATAACTCAAATTGAACTCTACTATTGGCCGCTAGATCGCGTGCTTAATCAATAACTGATTGATTGCTCAACTCAAACTGAATTACTTCTTACTCGCCTGCACCGCTTTTATAGTTTACGCTGCATACTTCTAGGCTCTTCGATTTCCAGAAGTTACTAGTTGTTTCGGCTATAAAATCGCCAGCCACAACTACGTGCACAAATTATTGCCCTCTCTTGTGACCACTCAGATAAGATATATGCATGTGTTTGTAGTTTACAGTATCCCGCACACACATAAGCGTATAAGTAAATTCATCGGTGTGTGACATCTCATCTCTCGCTGCCTTGTATGTAAATGTTGCTTGTCGGAATGTGTACATATGTGTAGACGCATTATTGATTCGTTTATGTAGATCATAATGATTGAATTATTGATGTGAATTGACGTCACTGCTTAGCATCGGCCTGGAGATGGCAGCACTCCTCAGTTTTGCTAATATTCGTAACACTGCCCTCCACCTAAGTCTGATCGTCCCGATCAGACAAATCTCCCAATCTAAACGCCGCTAGCATCTCCAAATGTACCACTCTTCTAATCCGTGGTTTCCCAGTGGTTTGTATGCGGTAGATGGTATCACTGATCTTCTTCACAACTTTGTACGGGCCTTCCCAACTGCACCGAAATTTGGCTGGAACACTTTTCCGCCGGTGAGGGTTGTTTAACAGTACCAAATCTCCCGCCAAGAAACCTTCCGAATTAGAGTTCTTGTCATGCCAGTGTTTCATCTTACTACTCATTACCCTGGACCGTTCCTTCACACTCTGTTTTGGTCAATGAACCACTTCGTAGAGCTTGCGCTGGACGGATTTGCTTTGCATAATCGGTATCGTTCCCACATTTCACAAGAGTAGTGCGCTCCGGCTTGAAACTACCCTCGCATTCTTTCTCGGAAATTCGTTGCTTCGTTTTCCTGCGTCTTTTAGGTTTTGTCAATGCCAGTGTTTCTCTCGCAGGTACTTTTGATTTTGATTTATTTGGCCCATTCGATCTATCAACCTTTGCCTTTGACTTTCGTGGTCTTTGTCGAGTCTTTTCCACCAGTACCCGATTACTGCTGAACCCTTTTCCCAAACTAAAGTTAAGTGGTATGTCCTGGTTCTTATAGCGCATAATTTTCTTCCGCATATCGATCCTGACATCATGGTCAACCAAGAAGTCCACTCCCAATATGACTTCATCAACGATCTCCGCCACAACGAATTTGTGTAGAACTATGACTTTTCCAATTAATACCTCACATACCACTTCGCCTTGGACTTGATTATATTCGCCTGTTACCGTACGCAACCTTGCTCCAGGTAATGACTTTACTCTCCTGTAGACCAAATCAGATCGAATCAAGGAATGAGATGCCCCCGTATCTACAGTCAGTACTTGCTCTTTACCATCCACATTCCCTCTGACGGTAAGACTGCTTGATTTCCTTCCGATTTGCGACACAGATATCACAGGACATTCAACAGCTGGATCTAGCTCTCTACCTCTTACTCGCTCTTGCTCATCTCCTCCAGCTTTGCGTTTATGGCCACCCACATTGTTGGAATTATTAGGACCAAGATCGCAATGACGTGCAATGTGACCTGGGTTGCCGCACTTGAAACATTTAATAACTCCGGCATTCTTCTGTTGAGATCCCTTCAGTGCTTCCAACATTGTTTCTACCCACTCTGGCCTTTCTACTTCCACACGGCGTGCTTTGAAAACTGGCTTACACAGAAGCGACGCTGTTTCCTGTATCAGAGCATGCGATACTGTTTCAGCAAATGTTAGTTTGGGATTCGCATATGTAGCCCGCTTCGTTTCCACATCTCGTATGCCATTTATAAAACTCTGGATTTTTACCCTCTCGGTGTATTCCACGGGTGCGTCCGCATTTGCGAGATGAGCCAACCTTTCAACATCTGAAGCAAACTCCTGCAATGTCTCATTTTCTTTTTGGTAGCGGTTTTGCAACTCAATTTGGAATATCTGTTTCCTATGCTCGATTCCGTAACGTCTCTCGACAGCGGCCATCAACACTTCATAGTTGTTCCGCTCTCCTTCGGGAATCGTCTGTAGGATTTCGGCTGCTGGCCCTTTCAATGCCACGAACAGAGCTGCAACTTTATCTTCATCATTCCAGTTGTTCGCTGTCGACGTCTTCTCAAATTGGAGCTTAAATACCTGGAATGGAACAGAACCATCAAACGTTGGGGATTTTACCTTCAGAGTAGACGTTGAAGTGATTGGACGGTTCAATTGTAACTCCTGAATCCGATCTTACAAAGCCATCTCGGCCTCCACTTTATTTTGTCGTTCACTAACAGCCTCCAGCTGCGATGAGAATTTTGTTTCCTGTGCCTCCAGCTTTGTTAAGATACGTTCATCTTGTGCTTCGAGCTGTAATGTTATGCGTGCCTCTTGTTCTTTTAATTGTTCTGCAATTTGTGACGCCATGTGTGTTTTCTGTTCTTCCAATTGTGATGCCATATATGTCTTCTGTTCTTCCAGTTGAGTTTCCATCTTGGATGTTATCTGTGTCGACATTTCTGAAATGCGTGTATCTTTTGCTTCAATTTTCGATGTTACTGTCGACGTTTGTGCAGATATTGCAGCCAATATCACGTTCAAGTCTGTGCTGGTAACCGTTTGCGATGTTTCGTTTTTCTCTTCAATTTTTGTTGTCTCCTCGCCATCAAGATGAAAGACATACTCTTCCACATCAATTCCTTCTGCTTCCATTGCCTCTCGTAGCCGTGCCTGAAGTTCAAGTTTAACGCCGCTTGTATTCAATCCACGGCTCTCCAACTCCTTCTTTAGTTGCTGGATCTTTAATTCACAGAACTTTGCCATGTCCAAGTTGTATTCCCAATCTTCGGAATTTATTCAACAATTCCTCTTCTGACACCAATTGTAACGAATTTGCTGCAAATCCTCTTATTTGGAATCCTCTGCTAAGTTCGAATCACTAAACTGTTGAATAAATAACTCCAATATTGAATAATGGAAAAATGGCCTTTATTAAAGTACTTCACAATGACACTTATACTTTGCTACTCGCTGGCTTAATAACCAAACTGATTGATAACTCAAATTGAACTCTACTATTGGCCGCTAGATCGCGTGCTTAATCAATAACTGATTGATTGCTCAACTCAAACTGAATTACTTCTTACTCGCCTGCACCGCTTTTATAGTTTACGCTGCATACTTCTAGGCTCTTCGATTTCCAGAAGTTACTAATTGTTTCGGCTATAAAATCGCCAGCCACAACTACGTGCACAAATTATTGCCCTCTTTTGTGACCACTCAGATAAGATATATGCATGTGTTTGTAGTTTACAGTCTCCCGCACACACATAAGCGTATAAGTAAATTCATCGGTGTGTGACATCTCATCTCTCGCTGCCTTGTATGTAAATGTTGCTTGTCGGAATGTGTACATATGTGTAGACGCAATTATTGATTCGTTTATGTAGATCATAATGATTGAATTATTGATGTGAATTGACGTCACTGCTTAGCATCGGCCTGGAGATGGCAGCACTCCTCAGTTTTGCTAATATTCGTAACAATATGAATATATTTGTACACGCCAAACGGTGAGAGAACTACTGCTTCGCTCATTTTCAGTTCAAATAAAATATTGTTTCCCATTGTTGCCAATTACCTATATTGGTCTGTACCAAAATCCTTAAAAAATTGTTTAAAATAATTGTTAGCGTACAAAAAAACTTTAAAGAGAAGTAATAACTTAACCGGCCTATTTTTGGACAAATTTTACTTACACGTAAAAGCATAGGCCTTTATTTAACAGATTCTTTGTTTTTCCTTTTATTTGCTTTGGAAAAAAATGAAATCAGAAATAATGAGTCAACTTTTGTTCAAACTCACTAAATTTATTTATTTATAACAATTAATTGCAAATTTGACCCAAATGTTCTTTGCATTTCCAGATTTTATGCACATTTTAGATACAGCACGTCTTATAGTGAACAAAAAATAAATAAATTTGCTACAAAGATATTACATTAAAATTTGTATATTGTCTTTTATGCTAATTTATTTTGATACTTGTTATTTTATTTTATTATATTAGCTTTTATCACGATTTATATTAAATTTGCTACAAAGATATTACAATAAAATTTGTATATTGTCTTTTATGCTAATTTATTTTGATATTTCTTATTTTATTTTATTATATTATCTTTTATCACGTTGTATATTAAATTTGCGACAAAGATATTACATTAAAATTTGTATATTGTCTTTTATGCTAATTTATTTTGATATTTCTTATTTTATTTTATTATATTAGCTTTTATCACGTTGAATATTAAATTTGCTACAAAGATATTACATTAAAATTTGTATATTGTCTTTTATGCTAATATATTTTGATATTTCTTATTTTATTTTATTATATTAACTTTTATTTCAACTTAGATTATTATTATTTAAATGCATTTTGATTGAATCGGAAAATTTCACGTTGTATATTAAACGAAAAAAACGACCCAAAAACGTTTTCTATTTTAGGTCGAAATATTGCATAGGCAGTATATTACCCACTATCTATATATTAATACGCTAACAAAATTTCCATACAATCAATTGACAGGCTGCTTCGCATACTTAGCATACGTTAAATCATATAAAAGTTATATGAATCGATTCGTATTGATCAGCCGCGGTGCATAGGCCTATTTTTGTTAACAAATATTACTCTATTTGTTTAGATTAATTGAAAAAGTTTTTTGTAAATTCGAAAATCTGTGCAACTATCGAAATTGCCATCTGTAGGACGCATTATGTTCACAAACCCCCCTGAGTACATAGCTCCAAATGCTCAATTGTCGCGTTGCTTAAATGTTTCATCTCTACATATGTATATATTTGTACACGCCAAACGGTGAGAGAACTACTGCTTCGCCCAATTTCAGTTCAAATAAAATATTGTTTCCCATTGTTGTCAATTACCAATATTGGTCTGTACCAAAATTGTTCTAAAATAATTGTTAGCGCACAAAAAACTTTAAAGAGAAGTAACAAACTTAACCGGCCTACCTTTTTGGACAAATTTTACTTACACGTAAAAGCATAGGTCTTTATTTCACAGATTCTTTGTTTTTCATTTTAGTTGCTTTAAAAAAAATGAAATCAGAAATAATGAGTTAACTTTTGTTCAAACTCACTAAATTTATTTATTTATAACAATTAATTGCAAATTTGAACCAAATGTTTTTTGGATTTCCAGATTTTATGCTCATTTTAGATATACCACGTCTTATAGTGAACAAAAAATAAATAAATTTGCTACAAAGATATTTCATTAAAATTTGTATATTGTCTTTTATGCTAATTTATTTTGATATTTCTTATTTTATTTTATTATATTATCTTTTATCACGTTGTATATTAAATTTGCTACTAAGATATTACATTAAAATTTGTATATTGTCATTTAGCAGAGCTCACAGAGTAAACTAACTTTGATTGGATAATGGTTGGTTGTACAGGTATAAAGGAATCGAGATAGATATAGACTTCCATATATCAAAATCATCAGGATCGAAAAAAAAGTTGATTGAGCCATGTCCGTCCGTCCGTCCGTCCGTCTGTCCTTTAACACGATAACTTGAGTAAATTTTGAGGTATCTTGATGAAATTTGGATGTAGGTTTCTGAGCACTCATCCCAGATTGCTGTTTAAAATGAACAATATCGGACTATAACCACGCCCACTTTTTCGATATCGAAAATTTCGAAAAACCGAAAAAGTGCGGTAATTCATTACCAAAGACGGATAAAGCAATGAAACTTGGTAGGTGAGTTGAAATGATGACGCAGAATAGAAAATTAGTAAAATTTTGGACAATGGACGTGGCAACGCCCACTTTTAAAAGAAGGTAATTTAAAAATTTTGCAAGCTGTAATTTTACTAAACTCAGTTCACCGACTTATCTGTACTCACTTTGTATTGGTATAAAAAATGGCCGAAATCCGACAATGACCACGCCCACTTTTTCGATATCGAAAATTACCAAAAACGAAAAAAATGCCATAATTCTATACCAAATACGAAAAAAGGGATGAAATATGGTATTTGGATTGGTTTATTGACGCATAATATAACTACACCTACCATATTAAGTAGAATGAAATGAAAAAGTTTTGCAGGGCGAAATAAAAAACCCTTGAAATCTTGGCAGGAATACTGTTCGTGGTATTATATATATAAATAAATTAGCGGTATCCAACAGATGATGTTCTGGGTCACCGTGGTCCACATTTTGGTCGATATCTGGAAAAGCCCTTCACATATACAACTACCACCACTCCCTTTTAAAAGCCTCATTAATACCTTTAATTTGATACCCATATCGTGCAAACACATTCCAGAGTCACCCCTGGTCGACCTTTATGGCGATATATCGAAAAGGCGTCCACATATAGAAATAAGCCCCACGCCCTTTTAAAATACTCATTAACACCTTTCATTTGATACCCATATCGTACAAACAAATTCTAGAGTCACCCCTGGTCCACCTTTATGCCGATATCTCGAAAAGGCGACCACCTATACAACTACCACCACTCCTTTTTAAAACCCTCCTTAATACCTTTAATTTGATACCCATATCGTACAAACACGTTCTAGAGTCACCCCTGGTCCACCTTAATGGCGATATCTCGAAAAGGCGTCCACCTATAGAACTAAATCCCACGCCCTTTTGAAATACTCATTAACACTCATTATATTGATATATCTTATTTTATTTTATTATTTTATCTTTGGCGGCCACCGTGGTGTGATGGTAGCGTGCTCCGCCTATCACACCGTATGCCCTTGGTTCAACTCCCGGGCAAAGCAACATCAAAATTTTAGAAATAAGATTTTTCAATTAGAAGAAAATTTTTCTAAGCGGGGTCGCCCCTCGGCAGTGTCTGGCAAGCGCTCCGATTGTATTTCTGCCATGAAAAGCTCTCAGTGAAAACTCATCTGCCTTGCAGATGCCGTTCGGAGTCGGCATAAAACATGTAGGTCCCGTCCGGCCAATTTGTAGGGAAGAATCAAGAGGAGCACGACGCAAATTGGAAGAGAAGCTCGGCCTTAGATCTCTTCGGAGGTTATCGCGCCTTACATTTATTTTTTTTTTTATTTTATCTTTTATTTCAACTTAGTTTATTTTTATTTAATGCATTTTGATTGAATCGGAAAATTTCACGTTGTATATTAAAGGAAAAAAAAACAACCCAAAAACATTTTCGATTTTAGGTTGAAATTTTGCATAGGCCGTATATTACTCTACTGTCTATATATTAATACGCTAACAAAATTTCCATCCAATCAATTGACAGGCTGTTTCGCATACTTAGCATACGTAAAATCATATAAAAGTTATATGAATCGATTCGTATTGATCAGCCGCAGTGCATAGGCCTATTTTTGTTAACAAATATTACTCTATTTGTTTATAATTAATTGAAAAAGTTCTTTGTAAATTCGAAAATCTGTGCAACTATCGAAATTGCCATCTGTAGGACGCATTATGTTCACAAACCCCCCTGAGTACATAGCTCCAAATGCTCAATTGTCGCGTTGCTCAAATGTTTCATCTCTACATATGTATATATATGTACACGCCAAACGGTGAGAGAACTACCGCTTCGCCCAATTTCAGTTCAAATAAAATATTGTTTCCCATTGTTGTCAATTACCTATATTGGTCTGTACCAAAACCTTAAAAAATTGTTCTAAAATAATTGTTAGCGCACAAAAAAACTTTAAAGAGAAGTAACTACTTAACCGGCCTACCTTTTTGGACAAATTTGACTTACATGTAAAAGCATAGGTCTTTATTTCACAGATTCTTTGTTTTTCATTTTAGTTGCTTTAAAAAAAATGAAATCAGAAATAATGAGTCAACTTTTGTTCAAACTCACTAAATTTATTTATTTATAATAATTAATTGCAAATTTGACCCAAATGTTTTTTGGATTTCCAGATTTTATGCTCATTTTAGATATAGCACGTCTTATAGTAAACAAAAAATAAATAAATTTGCTACAAAAATATTACATTAAAATTTGTATATTGTCTTTTATGCTAATCTATTTTGATATTTCTTATTTTATTTTATTATATTATCTTTTATCACGTTGTATATTAAATTTGCTACAAAGATATTACATTAAAATTTGTATATTGACATTTAGCAGAGCTCACAGAGTATATTAACTTTGATTGGATAACGGTTGGTTGTACAGGTATAAAGGAATCGAGATAGATATAGACTTCCATATATCAAAATCATCAGGATCGAAAAAAAATTTGATTGAGCCATGTCCGTCCGTCCGTCCGTCTGTCCGTTAACACGATAACTTGAGTAAATTTTGAGGTATCTTGATGAAATTTGGTATGTAGGTTTTTGAGCACTTATCTCAGATCGCTATTTAAAATGAACAATATCGGACTATAAGAAAATTATATATAGAAAATTAGTAAAATGTTGGACAATGGGCGTGGCACCACCCACTTTTAAAAGAAGGTAATTTAAAAATTTTGCAAGCTGTAATTTGGCAGTCGTTGAAGATATTATGATGAAATTTGGCAAGAACGTTACTCCTATTAGTATATGTATGCTTAATAAAAATCAGCAAAATCGGAGAACGAACACGCCCACTTTAAAAAAAATTTTTTTTTTAAAGTCAAATTTTAACAAAGAATTTTATATCTTTACAGTATATAAGTAAATTATGTGAACATTCAACTCCAGTAATGATATGGTGCAACAAAATGCAAAAATAAAAGAAAATTTCAAAATGGGCGTAGCTCCGCCCTTTTTCATTTAATTTGTCTAGGATACTTTTAATGCCATAAGTCGAACAAAAATTTACCAATCCTTGTGAAATTTGATATGGGCTTAAATTCTGGGACAATAACTTATTTCTGTGAAAAAGGGCGAAATCTGTTAAAGCCACGCCCAGTTTTTATACACAGTCGACCGTCTGTCCTTCCGCTCGGCCGTTAATACGATAACTTGAGCAAAAGTCGATATATCTTTACTAAACTCAGTTAACCTACTTATCTGTACTCACTTTGTATTGGTATAAAAAATGGCCGAAATCCGACAATGACCACGCCCAGTTTTTCGATATCGAAAATTACCAAAAACGAAAAAAATGCCATAATTCTATACCAAATACGAAAAAAGGGATGAAACATGGTATTTGGATTGGTTTATTGACGCAAAATATAACTTTAGAAAAAAACTTTGAAAATGGATGTGACACCTACCAAATTTAGTAGAATGAAATGAAAAAGTTCTGCAGGGCGAAATAAAAAACCCTTGAAATCTTGGCAGGAATACTGTTTGTGGTATTATATATATATATATTAATAAACTAGCGGTATCCAACAGATGATGTTCTGGGTCACCCTGGTCCACATTTTGGTCGATATCTGGAAAACGCCTTCACATATACAACTACCACCACTCCCTTTTAAAAGCCTCACTAATACCTTTAATTTGATACCCATATCGTACAAACACATTCTAGAGTCACCCCTGGTCCACTTTTATGGCGATATATCGAAAAGGCGTCCACCTATAGAACTAAGCGCCACGCCCTTTTAAAATACTCATTAACGCCTTTCATTTGATACCCATATTGTATAAACGCATTCTAGAGTCCCCCCTGGTCCACCTTTATGCCGATATCTCGAAAAGGCGACCACCTATACAACTACCACCACTCCCTATTAAAACCCTCATTAATAACTTTAATTTGATACCCATACCGTACAAACACGTTCTAGAGTCAACCACCTATAGAACTATGGCCCACTCCCTCATAAAATACTCTTTAATACCTTTTATTTGATACACATGTCATACAAACACATTCCAGGATTACCCTCGGTTCATTTTCCTAGATGGTTATTTTCCCTTATGTTGTCACCATAGCTCTCAACTGAGTATGTTATATTCGGTTACACCCGAACTTAACCTTCCTTACTTGTTTTTCGTTTTAGTTGATTTAAAAAAAATGAAATCAGAAATAATGAGTCAACTTTTGTTCAAACTCACTAAATTTATTTATTTATAACAATTAATTGCAAATTTTACCCAAATGTTTTTTGAATTTCCAGATTTTATACTCATTTTAGATATAGCACGGCTTATAGTGGATAAAAAATAAATAAATTTGCTAGAAAGATATTACATTAAAATTTGTATATTGTCTTTTATGCTAATTTATTTTGATATTTGTTATTTTATTTTATTATATTAGCTTTTATTCACGTTGTATATTAAATTTGCTACAAAGACATTACATTAAAAATGGTATATTGTCTTTTATGCTAATTTATTTTGATATTTCTTATTTTATTTTATTATATTATCTTTTATTTCAACTTAGTTTATTATTATTTAAATGCATTTTGATTGAATCGAAAAATTTCACGTTGTATATTAAACGAAAAAAAAACGACCCAAAAACGTTTCCGATTTTAGATCGAAATATTGCATAGGCCGTATATTAATCTACTGTCTATATATTAATACGCTAACAAAATTTCCATACAATCAATTGACAGGCTGTTTCGCATACGTAAAATCATATAAAAGTTATATGAATCGATTCGTATTGATCAGGCGCAGTGCATAGGCCTATTTTTGTTAACAAATATTACTCTATTTGTTTATAATTAATTGAAAAAGTTTTTTGTAAATTCGAAAATCTGTACAACTATCGAAATTGCCATCTGTAGTACGCATTATGTTCACAAACCCCCCCCCCCCCCCCCCGAGTACATAGCTCCAAATGCTCAATTGTCGCGTTGCTCAAATGTTTCATCTCTACATATGTATATATTTGTACACGCCAAACGGTGATAGAACTACTGCTTCGCCCAATTTCAGTTCAAATAAAATATTGTTTCCCATTGTTGTCAATTACCTATATTGGTCTGTACCAAAATCCTTAAAAAATTGTTTTAAAATAATTGTTAGCGCACAAAAAAACTTTAAAGAGAAGTAACAACTTAACCGGTCTACCTTTTTGGACAAATTTTACTTACACGTAAAAGCATAGGTCTTTATTTCACAGATTCTTTGTTTTTCATTTTAGTTATAACAATTAAATGCAAATTTGACCCAAATGTTTTTTGGATTTCCAGATTTTATGCTTATTTTAGATATAGCACGTCTTATAGTGAACAAAAAATAAATAAATTTGCTACAAAGATATTACATTAAAATTTGTATATTGTCTTTTATGCTAATTTATTTTGATATTTCTAAATTTATTTTATTATATTATCTTTTATCACGTTGTATATTAAATTTGCTACAAAGATATTACATTAAAATTTGTATATTGTCATTTATGCTAATTTATTTTGATATTTCTCATTTTATTTTATTATATTAACTTTTATTTCAATTTAGTTTATTATAATTTAAATGCATTTTGATTGAGTCGGAAAATTTGACGTTGTATATTAAACGAAAAAAAAGACCCAAAAACGTTTTCGATTTTAGGTCGAAATATTGCATAGGCCCACCCCCCGCTACTCCTACTCTCAGTCACACTCCCACTCCTATTCCCAATCCCCCACTCCTTCTTCCACTATTGCTACTCCTATACTCACTCCCACTCCTACCCCCACTCATATTCTCCTCCCACTTCTGCTACTCCAACTCCCAATCCCACCCCTCCTACTTCTACTTCTACAACTACTACTACTTCTACTCCTACTTCCTCTCCTAACCACACTGCTAATCCCATGACACTCCTACTCCCACTCTCAATCCCATCCTTTTGCCCCTGACAACACCCACTCCTGTCCACACTACCCCTAATTCTATTCCCACTCCCACTCTTTTCCACCCCCACTCTCACTCTCACGTTCAACACCACTCCCACTCCTACTACACCTGTTCTGCTCCCACTCCTATCCCCACTCCAATTCCCCTACCACTTCATTTACTCCTACTCCCACTTGCAATCCCACTCCTACCGCCATTCCCACTCCTACTACCACTCCTGCTACTCCTACTCCCACTCACAATCCCACTCCACTCCTACTCCTGTTCCTCTCCCATTCCCACTCCCATTCCTACCCCCACTCCCACTCCTGATACTCCTATTCGCACTCTTACTACCATTTCTACTCCCATTCCCAATAACACTACCAATTATATCTACAGATACACATGCAGTTTTAAAATTTTTTTTTTTTAAATATTTGTACATATAGTGGGACTACCCCACCCCTCTTTTATAACCACTTATACTCCTTCTCGAACTCCCACCGCCACTCTAACTGCAACTATTGCTACTCTCACTACCATGCCCACCCCCTGCTACTCCTACTCGAAATACAACTACCATTCCTTCTAACATTTCTACTACCAATCCTGCTACTGCAACTCCTATTCCTATTCCTACTCCCACTCCTATTTCCCTTCCATACCTGCTACTCCTACTCCCAATCCCACTCCCAATCCTGCTACTGCTACTAAAACCCCACTCCCCCCTCAATCATACCCCCACTCGCACTCCAACTCCAAATTCTGCTACTCCTATTTCCACTCCCAATCCTACCCCACCACACTACTTCTCCCAAACCTACTCCCACTCCTGCTACTCCCAATCCCAATCACATCCCCACTCCAACTCCTTTTCCCACTCTCACACCCACTCGCTGTCCACTCCTAATTTATAATCGGTCGAACTGTTTAGGATGCAACCCGATTTATACCTACATACATGAGTTGAATTTTAATTATATCTATATGCACATGCATTTTTTTAATTTGTACATATATGGGCGCTCGCACTACTGCCCCACCCGTCCTTTATCCCACTTATACTTCTACTCTGACTCCCACTCCCTCCGCCACTGCCACTGCAACACCTGCTACTCTCACTACCATGCCCATCCCCTGCTACTCCTACTCCCAATCCCCCTCCCACTCCCCACTCCTACTACCACTATTGCTACTCTTATTCCCACTCCTACCCCCACTCCTATTCCCCTCCCACTTCTGCTACTCCTATTCCCACCCCCACTCCCACTCCTTTTCCCACTCCAACTCCTGCTACTCCTACTTCTATTCCTATTCCTACTTCCACTCCTAGCCCTACTCCTTTTCCCACTCCGACTCCTATTCCCACTCTATGATCAGTCAAAGCGTTTATATGGTTGCTCCAACTACTGCCCTCACCCCTTTTCTTTACCCCCACTTCCATTCCTGCTACTAGTCTAACTCCCACTCCCCCGATCGGTCAAACCGTTTAGAATACAACCCGGTTTATACCTACATACATGTGTTGAATTTTAATTATATCTATATACACATGCATTTTTTAAATTTGTTTTTATTTAAAATATTTGTACAAATGTGGGCGCTCCCACTCCTGCCCCACCCCTCCTTTATCACCACTTATTCTCCTATTCCTACTCCTACTCCTATTTTCCACTCCCACACCTTTTCCCACTCCACCCCCACCCGCACTCCCGCTACTCCTACTTCTACCAACACTAATATTCCCCTGCTACTCCCACTACTACCCCTAACCCCACACCAACCCCCCATTTCCTACCACTATTCCAACTCCCACTCCTGCTATTCCCACTCCCAATTCCAATCCTACCCACTCCCACTCCCAGTGGGCTAATACCAGAGGGTGCAAGTACCAGAGTGTACCGTTTTCGTATTCGAAAAAGATCTGCCCATATCTGCTCCCACTCCCAGTGGGCTAATACCAGAGGGTGCAAGTACCAGAGCGTACCGGATTCGTATTCGAAAAAGACCTGCCCATATCCGTAAAACTCTCCTAAACCTTCGCGGAGGATCAAGGGGTAAACATTCGTTCCCGCCTGGCTAACACCAGAAGGAGCAAGTACCGGATTCATATTCGGCAAAGGATTACCCATGTCCGTTAAACTCCCCTAAACTGTCGGGGAGTAAGTTTTGCTGTTACATTAACAACCCAGGACGAAGATCCCAGGATCCTCCCCCTGCGGGTTAAGGGGCTAAGAATATTCCCGCGGTATGCATGCCTGTCGTAAGAGGTGCTAAAATCCACAAACCTGCGGGATCAAGGGGTAAAAATTCGTTCCCGCCTGGCTAATACCAGAAGGAGCAAGTACCGGATTCATATTCGGCAAAGGATTACCCATGTCCGTTAAACTCCCCTAAACTGTCGGGGAGTAAGTTTGCTGTTACATTAACAACCCAGGACGAAGATCCCAGGATCCTCCCCCTGCGGGTTAAGGGGCTAAGAATATTCTCGCGGTAGGCATGCCTGTCGTAAGAGGCGACTAAAATCCACAAACCTGAAGGATCAAGGGGTAAAAATTCGTTCCCGCCTGGCTAATACCAGGAGGAGCAAGTACCGGATTCATATTCGGCAAAGGCTTACCCATGTCCGTAAAACTCCCGTAAACTGTTGGGGAGTAATTTTTGCTGTTAAAATAACAACCCAGGTCGAAGATCCCAGGTTCGTCCCCCTGCGGGTTAAGGGGCTAAGAATATTCCCGCGGTAGGCATGCCTGTCGTAAGAGGCGACTAAAATCCACAAACCTGCGTAATCAAGGGGAAAAAATTCGTTCTCGCCTGACTAATACCAGAAGGAGCAAGTACCGGATTCATATTCGGCAAAGGATTATCCATGTCCGTAAAACTCCCGTAAAATGTCGGGAGTAAGTTTTGTTGTTACAACAACAACCCTGGCCGAAGATCCGGGGTTCATCCCCCTGAGGGTTAAGGGGCTCAGAAAATTTCCGCGGCAGGCATGCCTGTCGTAAGAGGCGACTAAAATCCGCAGACCCGTAGGTTCAAGGGGCCAAAATTCGTTCCCGCCTGCCTAATACCAGAAGGTGCAAGTATCGGATCGTACCAGATTCGTATTCGGTAAACCTACCTTCGGGGAGTAATTTTTGTTGTTACAGGAACAACATCCCAGGTTCGTATCCTAGGGCAAGTAAAAAGGCTTTAGAAAATGTTTATTATTATGTTTTCAAATAACTTGAATGCATTACCAAGAAAGGAATTTTTCATAAATGCATTACTAAAAACTGAAGCATGTAAAAATTTTCACTACCTTTGCAGATTAGGCTTCATTATAGAACTGTGTTTTTCGACAATTATTACCGGATTATGTGAAATTATTTTCATGATCATTTCTGAAATATTTTCATGGGCATTTTGAAATTATTTTTGTTTCTTAATTTATTTTTAGTCATATATAATGCCACGACTTTCAAGAAGAAGAGACAGGGATAGTAATAGGGAGAGACGTCCTAATGTTAACACATCTCTCGCATTGGTTGATAGTTTTAAGGGTGCTTTGAACGATGTACCTCCTAATTTTATTAGCTTGCATATTGGAAATATGGATTTACGTTGTGAGCATTGTAGTGTAATGCATTTCGAGAAAGAAATTACTGCAAGAAGCAGAAACTCCTTTTCGTTGTGTTGTCAATTTATACAATAGAATTTCAAAAGAGAGGTTTGCCTCATGCGCACATATTGCTAACATTAGATGAAAGGGATAAACTTGAAGGTGTTAGTGATATAGACAAAGCCGTATCTGCGGAAATTCCTGACATTGAAATAAACCCAAAATTGCATGAATACGTTTCGAAACATATGATGCCATGGGCCATGTGGTGCTTTGAATGTTAACGCAATTTGCATGAGAAATGGTAATTGTTCCAGGAGTTTTTCCAAAAATTTTTGCGAGTCCACACGAGAAGAGGTGAATGGGTTTCCAATGTATAGAAGACGTAGTAATGGTGCTAGTGTTGATATTCGTGGTGCGTCTCTCAATAACCGTTATGTTGTACCATATAATCCATATTTGCTTGCCAAGTTTAATTGCCACATTAATGTTGAGGTGTGCTCAACGGTTAAAAGTGTGAAATACATTTATAAATATGTATATAAAGGATATGACAGTGCAACTGTCAGGTTAGCTACTGAATACGTTAATGCTGGTGAAGTAGATAATTGTGACGAGATGGTCAGGCACAACGAGCTGTTCAGAATTTGAGAAAAACCAGGTTGTTGGCATTTATTCATTTGAATATTGAAGATCCTTCGGCAAATTCATATAAATATATAGAAATTCCATTGCATTATACTTGAGAAGATAAAACCAAGAAATGGAAAAAAAGACAGCGAGGCGGTGATAAAACTATTGCTCGCATGTACTTAGTGTCGCCGAAGGATCCATTTACGTTTGCTCCTTTTACATGTAACTGGGCCAAAATCGTTTATGGACGTTCGAACATATAATGGGGCTATATATAATATATTTTTGGAGGCGTGTCGTGCTAGGGGAATCGCCTCAAATGATAACGAATGGCGCGAGTGCTAAGAAGAAGCGCGAAAATTTCATCCTCCTAAACAAATGCGTCACTTATTTGCTGTGATATGTGCGCTAAATGTTGCAGCAAATGCTTTGGCGCTGTGGAATGAGTTTAGAAATTCACTTTCTGAAGATTTCCTGAGAGAAAGCGATGAAACATTTTCATTTAATCGTGCACTATTAGAAATCGAAGATGTGCTACTTAGTCATAACGTGACATGTCACAGCCTTGGATTACCAGTGCCCACAGCAAATACTGCTGTAACAGGTACAGATGTTCCTCAACCTGAAAATGAGTTAATTTTATTTGAAGACTATTACTCACGAGCAAACAACGAGCAACGTACAACAATAAACCGCGTTATCCAGGAAATACAGTTGCATGATACTGATTCTAATGTGTTCTGCGTTACTGCTCATGCAGATTGCGGTAAAACTTTTATGCAAACTGCTTTAATTCACAGGTTGAATTCACTTAATTTTCCATGCATTGCGACTGCTTTTAGTGGCATAGCATCAACTCTTTTGATTGGTGGAAGAACAGTGCACAATGTGTTTAAATTACCCATTCCTGTTGTCGAAAATTCTGTACCGAATATCACCCCAAACAGTGCTCAAGGAAGATATATAAATTCAGCTGCGCTGATAATAATTGACGAAATTTCCGTGTTCCCACTTTTAATTTTGAAAGTAGCTAAGAGTGGGGCAGTTGAGGGCAAGCAGTTTAATATTTGTTATAAGGGAGTAATTTGATGCGCTTTTAGGTGTATGAGTCGTGGCACAGTGGATGACGTACCCGACTCACACGTTTGGGGTTGCGGGTTCAAAGCCCACTGCAAGCAAGCATTTTTTTAAATTTATTATCTTTTTTTTTATTTTATAAATTATTATTTTAAAGGACTGTATGTTATTTTACTTAGAGAGAGGTCACTACGTACCTGTTACACCTTGTATTTATTCATTGGGGGCGAGCACTGGGGGCTGCAAGGTATTGGCTGCGGGATGAGCCACCTTGTTTTGCTTTGAAAAACCCTTATTACACCTTGTATTTATTCATTGGGGGCGAGCACTGGGGGGCTCCAAGGTATTGGCTGCGGGATGAGCCACCTTGTTTTGCTTTGAAAAACCCCTAATACACCTTGTATTTATTCATTGGAGGCGAGCACTGGGGGCTCCAAGGTATTAGCTGCGGGATGAGCCACCTTGTTTTGCTTTGAATAACCCCTAATACACCTTGTATTTATTCATTGGGGGCGAGCACTGGGGGCTCCAAGGTATTGGCTGCGGGATGAGCCACCTTGTTTTGCTTTGAAAAACCCCCCTTTGGGATAAAAAATTTAAACTATGTCTTTAGAATATTTCACTAACAAGTTGAGAATTACAAGCACATTCAATGGCTAATGAAACAAACGAAAGAAAAAAGTCATAGTTTAAGTCGCTTAAACGGAAAGGTATAGATAGACTACTGCGTGATTTGTGTTCCGATGAAAATGATAAATGGATGCTGTTTGCTGGGAAAACAATACATTTTTATGGCGATTTTAGACAAATTCTGCCCGTTGTTCCTCATGGATCACGTGCTGTTTTGGTTGAAATCTGTATTATTAGTTGGAATGAATTTGCCTCTTTTCATCATGAACACTTAAACCAAAACATGAGAGCAATATTTATATCCACAGTTTGGAGATAATGTCATTGAAGTACCACAGCAATTAGTGGGAAATGAAGATAACCTAATTGCTGATGTATTTGGAAATATTGAGGAAAATTTATTGTCAGATCAAAATGTGAGTTCTGTAATTTTAGCAGCAACCAATGAGGACTGCACCCTGGTTAATAATGACATACTTAATCGCATACCTGGTTCATTCAAAATATATAATAGTTTTGATAAAATTACTTGCGACGATGAAAGAGAAGTCAATAATTATCCCACTGAGTTTCTGAATTCCCTCAATGTGAGCGGACTTCCACCGCATAAGCTTTCACTGAAGCTTAATTGCGTCGTGCTGCTCATTCGAAACCTTAATTCAAAGGATGCCTTAGTAAACGGGACGCGAATGAGGGTTAAGTGCCTTCACAACAACGCCATTGATTGTGAAGTTTTAAACGAATATTCAAAAGGCAAACGAATTCTTATTCCGCGCATCAAATTAACTTACTCAGGAACCATATTACCCTTTAATTTTCAACAGACCCAGGTTCCAGTAATACCGTCTTTCGCAATGACCATAAATAAGTCGCAAGGTCAAACGTTTGAAAAAGTTGGAATTTTGTTGAGGCGGCCTGTATATATACATGGGCAATTATACGTAGCTGCAAGTAGAGTCAGGTTCGTTGACAGTCTAAAGTTTTATGTAAGCGAACATAATAATCAAGGTCACTTAGCTGGCGATGAATGGGTATTTACGAAAAATATTGTTTTCCCCGAAGTTATAAATCCAAACTGGTAAATGTAAGCAATGCAAATCCATGAATTTAAATTCGCGTTAACTGAGAAAAGTTTTTAAAACATTTGCATGTAGACGAATTAATGTATCTAAGTATAAATTTTTTGGCGACTGTCCTTTACTCTTTTTCCCTTTTATTCTTGCGAAATGGGCAATACTCGAGGTTAGTTAAAATCAAGATATTCTTCAATACTGTGTAAAATTATATTTTAAATTTTTCATAAAAATAAAATAAATGTAAGGCGCGATAACCTCCGAAGAGATCTAAGGCCGAGCTTCTCTTCCAATTTACGTCGTGCTCCTCTTGATTTTCCCTACAAATTGGCCGGACGGGACTTACATGTTTTATGCCGACTCCGAATGGCATCGGCAAGGCAGATGAGTTTTCACTGAGAGCTTTTCATGGCAGAAATACGCCCGGAGCGCTTGCCAAACACTGCCGAGGGGCGACCCCCCTTAGAAAAATTTTCTTCTAATTGAAAAACCTTATTTCTAAAATTTTGATGTTGCTTTGCCCGGGGTGTGAACCTGGGGCATACCGTGTGGTAGGCGAAGCACGCTACCATCACACCACGGTGGCCGGTGTTACATTTTTCATATTGCAGTTATATATGGCATGACGTATGGTGATAAGTGTATATATGCACTTAAAATTTTATTTAATTACATTTGGTCTATTCACGAAAGCGTGCTTATCAGGTTATTTGCTTATGTGGTTATATTTTTCGCAAATAATTTTTAAACAAATAAATTGATAATCATGCTGACGAAAAGAGACCAGTAATGCTAAATATGTATATATTTGTTTTTAATTTATTTATATTTACTTATTTTAAAATTTGTGAGTTACCTGTTACACTTTATTTTATCTAGAATATTTTATTTAAAATTTTTCATTCAAGGTTCGAATCGAGCTCAAGGCCAGAACAATAATTTTTTTCTAATGATAATTATTGTTATTTTTAAATTTTTCTAAATTTGAAAAATTGTATTTTGTTTTTGCAATAGTAAGTAGAAAATTTTTCAGACAACCTGACATAGCTGCGCAGATAGATCCATTTCGAAGGGTGCTAAGCCTTCATCATCAGTACGCTTTAGGCATGCTGCGCTAACTATTAGCTATACAGCGGTGGTTTGTTTGACTGGCAAATTTGCTACTTCTATTCCTTTTTACCAACTATATTTATTCAATGTTGTGCCATCTGGTGCAAATCACTGATAATGCTGGATTTTTGTTTATTGTCAATTACTTTGTTTGACATTCCCAAGTGCTCATGGTTTATTAACAATTGTTTTTGTTTTTATCGGCCTATTGATAAATCATTCAAGGTTCGAATCGAGCTCAAGGCCAGAACAATAATTTTTTTTCTAATGATAATTATTATTATTTTTTAATTTTTCTATATTTGAAAAATTGTATTTTGTTTTTGGAATAGTAAGTAGAAAATTTTTCAGACAACCTGCCATAGCTGCGCAGATAGATCCATTTCGAAGGGTGCTAAGCCTTCATCATCAGTACGCTTTAGGCATGCTGCGCTAACTATTAGCTATACAGCGGTGGTTTGTTTGACTGGCAAGTTTGCTACTTCTATTCCTTTTTACCAACTGCGCAGCTATGGCAGGTTGTCTGAAAAATTGTCTACTTACTATTCCAAAAACAAAATACAATTTTTCAAATTTAGAAAAATTAAAAAATAACAATAATTATCATTAGAAAAAAATTATTGTTCTGGGGTTCAGCTCGATTCGAACCGTGAATGATTTATCAATAGGCCGATAAAAACAAAAACAATTTAAAATTTTTTTCTAATGATAATTATTGTTATTTTTTAATTTTTCAAAATTTGAAAAATATATATATATATATATTATATGTATATGTAGTTTATATGGGTGATATAGGCCTACTGGGGAACCGATCACCCAAAACTAACTTCGGTAACGCTCCAACTGCGTACCTCCCGGTTGGTGTGGAAAAAGCAAGTTTTCAATTCAATTTCAAGGCATTTCACCATAATTCAATGTCAATTTCATTTGATTTTACATATTTTTTATATTTTGTTTAAGGAGTTCCATACCAAAACGTAATTATTACATTTGTAATGTAATCAAGGAAATACAATCAAAAAGTATAACGTCTTAGGTCAAAACCAAATTTTTAATGGAAATTTTAAGTAGGTTAGACCAGTTGGTTTTAAAAATAAAATAAAATATCAGAAAACATCTCAATATTACTATCTGCAAATTAGACATATCAACATTGGAATTCTCACATTAAATATCCGAGCATTAGAATCTTCATATTCGCACAATGATAATATTAAATCGCCGAAAAAATTTAAGTGTATTTATTGCGTTTTCATATGGAACTGCTTATTCCCTTCATTTAATTTTTTTGCACTTTAAGTACTTTATTTTTTTCTTTTATTTTAAATTTGTTTAGAAAACTCTGCTTTCTTTTCCATTACATACTTTTTTTATATTTTTATTTTATTTTTTATGAAGGTATCCTCTATTCTATTCGAAATTTTCGTTTTCGTTTACATATTAATTAATTATAAATATATATGTAATAGTAAAGCGTCAATTGCATACCTAACGGGTGGTGTGAAATAGGTTAAATTCGTTTAGCACATTTCGTTCTTAACTAAAAATTCGTGTTTTTTGAATTATGACGCTATTGAAGTAAATGGGCGATATATGTATATGTAGTTTATATCGGTGATATAGACCTACTGGGGACCCGAGCACCCAAAACTAACTTCGGTAGCGCACCAACGGCGTATCTCCCGGGTGGTGTGGAAAAAGCAAATTTTCAATTCAATTTCAAGTAATTTCACCACAATTCTATGTAAATTTCATTTGATTTTACATATTTGTTATATTTTTTTTAAGGAGCTCCATACCAAAACTTATAATAAAAGTTTGTAGAAAATTTAAGAAAATGCAATCAAAAATTATAACGTTTTAGGCCAAATTCAAAATTTGAATGAGAACTTTAAGTAAGATAGATCTGTTTGCTATATTTCCACTCACTGCTCAACTATTAACGCATTATTGCACTACGCCAACACTGGATGCATAGAGTGAGTTGAAAAAAATACAAGTTGGTCGAATTTCGACCACGGGTGATACTAGTATAAATAAATATATTAATATTTACTAGTATCGCCTGTGGTCGAAATTCGACCAACGTGTATTTTTTTCAACTCAGTCTATGCATCAAGTGTTGAAAATATAGCAAACTGGTCTAACTTACTTAACTTTTTCTTTAAAATTTTGAATTTTATCTAAGACTTTGTACTTTTTGATTTTATTTTCTTAAAATTTCTACAAACTTTTCACATGTAATTATGTATAACGTTTTGGTATGGAGCTGCTTAAACAAAATTATAAAAATTATGTAAAAATTGACATAGAATTATGGTGAAATTACTTGAAATTGAATTGAAAAATAGGTTTTTCCACACCACCCGGAAGGTCCCCGTTGGCGCGCTACCGAAGTTAGTTTTGGGAGCTCGGTTCCCCAGTAGGCCTATATCACCCATATGCACATATCGCCCATTTACGTCAATAGTGTCATAATTCAAAAAACACGAACTTTTAGTTAAAAATTAAGAAATTTGGTAAAGGAATTTAGCCTATTTCACGCCACCCGTTTAAGTTGGTATAAATACATATCTAATATGTAAGTGTGACACAAAACAAAAATTTCGAGTAAAATAGAATACCTTCATAAAAAATAAAATAAAAATATAAAAAAATTATGTAATGAGAAAGAAGGCAGAGTTTACTAAAAAAATGTTTAATTAAAGAAAAAAAAAAATAAAGTACTTAAATTGCGAAAAATTAAGTGAAGTGAACAAACAGTTCCATACAAAAACACAATAAGTGCACTTATACTTTTTTCCGGGTTTTAGTGTGATCATTGTGGAAATATGAAGATTCTAATATTCGGATATTTAATGTTGGGATCCCATTGAGATCTATGTACGTAATTAATTTGTATTAAATTTGTAAACACTTCATTTCATGAATATATATGACCATATCTACCATAAAATATCGTCTGTGAACAATATAATACTAAGACATAACAGAGCAGAATAAATTAGGAAGAAAGGAAAAACAAACAAAAACATTGAAATTATTCACGCAATCATATTTACAAAAATAAAATTAATTTCATAACTTTAAGCGACATAAACCAATTAGGGTTTTGGGATCTAAGTATCCGATCAATGGATATATAATCCAACAAACTTAGCCTAATAATAAATATAGTGGGTAAAATACTGCCTATGCAAGACGGCCGCTATGATGCCGGTTGCCGCTCTGACCTAAAATCAAAAAAGTTTTTGGGAAGTTTTTTTGTTTCGTAATTAGCATAAAACGCAATATAAAAAATGTAATGTTATATTTTTGTAACTTTTTCTTTTTTGTTCAGTACAAGACGTAATTTATCTAAAATGAGGATTAAATCTGCAAATGCAACAACATTTTCGAGCAAATTTGCCATTAATTGTTATAAATAAATTAGTTAGTTTCAACAAAAGTTAACTAATTATTTGTGATTTCATGTTTGTTTGAAAACAACTAAAATAAAAAACAAAGAATCTGTTAAATAAAGACTTATGTATTTACGTGTAGGTAAAATTTGCCACAAAAAATGGGCCGGTCTAAAATTAATTCTGTTTAAGATTTTTGGTACGCTATAAATTATTTTGGAACAATTTTTTAGGATTTTGGTAGAGGCTATTATAGGCAAGCGGCAACAATGGGAAACCATATTTGCATGCAGGTGAAACATTTGTGCCTTCGAATTTAGCGGGGATACATAAAATTTGAAATTCACATTAAACACTTAGATAATTGTTCCCAAAGACGACGCGCTTGTGCTTAAAGGTTTAGGTCTTTGAAATTCGCATTAGAAAACTTAGATAATTGTTCCCAAATATGGAGCGCTTGTGCACGATGATGAATTACGATATTTGTATGAATTGTTCGAATTTACAAAAAACTTTTTCCATTAATTATAAACAAATAGAGTAATACTTGTTAACAAAAATAGGCCTATGCACTGCGGCTGATCAATACGAATCGATTCATATAACTTTTATATGATTTTACGTATGCTAAGTATGCGAAACAGCCTGTCAATTGATTGTATGGAAATTTTGTTAGCGTATTAATATATAGATAGTGGGTAATATACTGCCTATGCAAGACGGCCGCTATGATGCCGGTTTCCGCTCTGACCTAAAATCAAAAAAGTTTTTGAGACGTTTTTTTGTTTCGTAATTAGCATAAAAGGTAATATAAAAAATGTAATGTTATATTTTTGTAACTTTTTCTTTTTTGTTCAGTATAAGACGTAATTTATCTAAAATGAGGATTAAATCTGCAAATGCAACAACATTTTCGAGCAAATTTGCCATGAATTGTTATAAATAAATTAGTTAGTTTCAACAAAAGTTAACTCATTATTTGTGATTTCATGTTTGTTTGAAAACAACTAATATAAAAAACAAAGAATCTGTTAAATAAAGACTTATGTATTTACGTGTAGGTAAAATTTGCCACAAAAAATGGGCCGGTCTAAAATTAATTCTGCTTAAGATTTTTGGTACGCTATAAATTATTTTGGAACAATTTTTTAAGATTTTGGTAGAGGCTATTATAGGTAAGTGGCAACAATGGGAGACCATATTTGTATGCACGTGAAACATTTGTGCTTCGAATTTAGCGCGGATACACAAAATTTGAAATTCACATTAAACACTTACACAATTGTTCCCAAAGGCGGCGCGCTTGTGCACAAAGGTTTAGGTCTTTGAAATTCACATTAGAAAACTTAGACAATTGTTCCCAAAGATGGCGCGCTTGTGCACGATAACGAATTACGATATCTGTATGAATTGTTCGAATTTACAAAAAACTTTTTCTATTAATTATAAACAAATAGAGTAATATTTGTTAACAAAAATAGGCCTATGCACTGCGGCTGATCAATACGAATCGATTCATATAACTTTTATATGATTTTACGTATGCTAAGTATGCGAAACAGCCTGTCAATTGATTGTATGGAAATTTTGTTAGCGTATTAATATATAGATAGTGGGTAATATATTGCCTATGCAAGACGGCCGCTATGATGCTGGTTGCCGCTCTGACCTAAAATCAAAAAAGTTTTTGAGACGTTTTTTTGTTTCGTAATTAGCATAAAAGGCAATATATAAAATGTAATGTTATATTTTTGTAACCTTTTCTTTTTTGTTCAGTATAAGACGTAATTTATCTAAAATGAGGATTAAATCTGCAAATGCAACAACATTTTCGAGCAAATTTGCCATTAATTGTTATAAATAAATTAGTTAGTTTCAACAAAAGTTAACTCATTATTTGTGATTGCATGTTTGTTGAAAACAACTAAAATAAAAAACAAAGAATCTGTTAAATAAAGACTTATGTATTTACGTGTAGGTAAAATTTGCCACAAAAAATGGGCCGGTCTAAAATTAATTCTGTTTAAGATTTTTGGTACGCTATAAATTATTTTGGAAAAATTTTTTTGGATTTTGGTAGAGGCTATTATAGGCAAGCGGCAACAATGGGAAACCATATTTGCATGCAGGTGAAACATTTGTGCCTTGGAATTTAGCGGGGATACATAAAATTTGAAATTCACATTAAACACTTAGATAATTGTTCCCAAAGACGACGCGCTTGTGCTTAAAGGTTTAGGTCTTTGAAATTCGCATTAGAAAACTTAGATAATTGTTCCCAAAGATGGAGCGCTTGTGCACGATGATGAATTACGATATTTGTATGAATTGTTCGAATTTACAAAAAACTTTTTCTATTAATTATAAACAAATAGAGTAATACTTGTTAACAAAAATAGGCCTATGCACTGCGGCTGATCAATACGAATCGATTCATATAACTTTTATATGATTTTACGTATGCTAAGTATGCGAAACAGCCTGTCAATTGGAAATTTTGTTAGCGTATTAATATATAGATAGTGGGTAATATACTGCCTATGCAAGACGGCCGCTATGATGCCGGTTGCCGCTCTGACCTAAAATCAAAAAAGTTTTTGGGACGTTTTTTTGTTTCGTAATTAGCATAAAAGGCAATATAAAAAATCTAATGTTATATTTTTGTAACTTTTTCTCTTTTGTTCAGTATAAGACGTACTTTATCTAAAATGAGGATTAAATCTGCAAATGCAACAACATTTTCGAGCAAATTTGCCATTAATTGTTATAAATAAATTAGTTAGTTTCAACAAAAGTTAACTCATTATTTGTGATTTCATGGTTTTTTGAAAACAACTAATATAAAAAACAAAGAATCTGTTAAATAAAGACTTTTGTATTTACGTGTAGGTAAAATTTGCCACAAAAACGAGCCGCTCAAAAATTAATTCTATTTAAGATTTTTGGTACGCTATAAATTATTTTGAAACAATTTTTTAAGATTTTGGTAGAGGCTATTATAGGTAAGTGGCAACAATGGGAGACCATATTTGTATGCACGTGAAACATTTGTGCCTTCGAATTTAGCGCGGATACATAAAATTTGAAATTCACATTAAACACTTAGACAATTGTTCCCAAAGGCGGCGCGCTTGTGCACAAAGGTTTAGGTCTTTGAAATTCGCATTAGAAAACTTAGACAATTGTTCCCAAAGATGGCGCGCTTGTGCACGATAACGAATTACGATATCTGTATGAATTGTTCGAATTTACAAAAAACTTTTTCTATTAACTATAAACAAATAGAGTAATATTTGTTAACAAAAATAGGCCTATGCACTGCGGCTGATCAATACGAATCGATTCATATAACTTTTATATGATTTTACGTATGCTAAGTATGCGAAACAGCCTGTCAATTGATTGTATGGAAATTTTGTTAGCGTATTAATATATAGATAATACCCAACAAACTGCTCTGCTACATCGTGCGCTGGTAGCATGAAAGACGTTAGCAAACATACATATGTACATATGCACATGCATATTTGTGCGTACACAATCTATTTTTCTTCCAAATTCATTATTTTCTTTAATAAAATACACATGTTTTTTGAATACCAATTTCACAATTCAATATTTCGCTGTATCGCCAAGCAAAAAGCTTTTCTCAAAATTCAGCACTTTTCCAAACTTTCTTCACAGCGTCGGCAATATCAGCTGCACTTAAGTAACTTACATGACGGAATTCTATGCCAGCGACTATAACAAACAATATTACATGTTTTTTATAAACATTTTACACAAATTTTTTAGTTTAGTTTAATTTTTTAGTTACCGGTTAATTCTTCTAGCATTTTATCTAATTGAAAAAGCCGCAACATTTCTTTCAGTTGTTCACACATTTTTCCTTTTTCTTCAAGCTGCTACAAAATCATACCGTTATTAATGAGTTGCCACCTAACTATTATTCATTTGGTAGGTACCGAATTGAATTAAATTGCACATGTTTCTTCCGCAATATAATTTTAATTGACGAAGCGCCCTAATTTTCGAACTTCGTTATCTAGAATTAATATTTCGGTTAAACTTCCGATGGGATAATTTGAGGACCCCTCTGGGGTCATTTCTGTGTGGTTTTCGGGATCCCGCTAGGGTAATTTCGTGGTCATTTGGGGACCCTCTGGTATAATCTTTGGATGGTTTTCGGGATCCCGTCAGGGTCATTTCGGGACTAAAGATATAGTTTAAAAAAACTAAAAAACCCGCTTTATAGCATATCAAACTAAAAAGTGAAAAATTATTATAAACTGTATCAAGTGCCCAACGCTTTTAACTCTGAATTGAATTTTTCTGTTAATAACTTAGATTTTATTTTGAGGTGATTAATTATGATTGATTGTTCGATCTTCTACTACTGCAATATTTAATATTTTTCTATTATTTAATTCGATTAGCTATTAAACCTTGTTTCATTTTAGTTTTTAAATTGTCAATTAAAAACGTATTATAGCAAAACGAGCCGAAAAGTCTCTTTCCAAAACGGGCTGAAATGTGTATCAATTCTGAAGTTTATGAAGCACATCGGCAACACTGCATTGAATAAACGCTCAATATACATTTGTATGTACTTGCTCCGCTCCGCTCATCTTTAAGCATACAAAAGAATGTAATTACATATATATGGATGTAGGTAAGCAAGCATGCTTGAACACGGTTGCCATCCTAAAACCAGACGTCCACGTAACTTCTATAAATCGTTTGTGGTTCCTTGCTGTTCACGCCCAAGGGCGTCCCGTATTCTACGCCTTAGTGCGCCCCCACTACCTTCCAGCAGCCCCGCTGCTCAGCAAACCACAACAAGTACTCGCTGCTGCTCGCGCCCCACCAACTTATACGGCTACTCCGACTCACACTTACAATCTCCGTAGAAGAGTCGGAAGCAATGCCGAGCAGCAGCCTCTGCCAACGTCTTCTTTCCCCCTCTTTTCCGGCAGCAATCGTATAGGTAAGGGAAACAGACTCTTAGTCCCTACCTACTTTTGCACCTTTTGCCAGCAGAGAATATATATGTTTGCGACATCCGCCCAAATCAGCTCCTGCCTTGGACTTTGCCACTTTCCTAGATGTTCTGGTCTCCGCGACGGCAATTCACCGACGGGTTTCGTTCGCAATGTTGCCAGGCCGCGTACCCAAATACACCGTGTACCCCAATACTTACCCAAGGACTTCCAGTCCCAGGGCCAGAACAGCAGTTGCATCCTAGCCTTTCGCAACCCAGGCGTCACTCACCCGTCACTTACTCCCAGAGTGACGACTTCTCCCCCGTTGCACTTCGGAATTCTGCAGTCAAACTTTATTGGATTAACTGGGAAGATCACGGAGATTTCATGACCCGCATTGCTGCGATTCAAGAGACTAAACTCATAGCAAGATCTGCTCTGCAGACCTGTTCTGGGTATAATGTGCACAGTCGCGAGAGCGGAAATGGAGGCGGCCTCGCATTTATTATACACCACTCTGTGCAATATCATATATTTTATCCCGACACCGGTCGCAGGGACAGTATCTTAGAACGTCAAGGCTAATCTGTCCGGTCAGGCGATGCAAATCTAGAAATCATCAACATCTTCATCCCTCCTGCCACCTGTTGCCCCAGTGGATACCGCTCTAATATCAGCGCCTTACTCACTGGCAATAATCGCATTATCTTGGGCGACTTTAATGCCCATCACGATCTACGAAATTCAAACTTTCGGGCGGACAGTAGGGGTGAGATGCTGGCGGATCAAATAGAAGAAACGACGTTCTGCGTAATAAACGGAGACGCCCCACTCGTATGGTAGGAAGCTGACACAGTTCGCCAGATATATCAATCGTGAGCGCAGGACTCGTAAACTGCGTCAACTGGCAGCCGATGGCAACATTGGCATCCGACCACCTGCTAATACTTATTTCGCTCAAGCGTACCTCCGACTCCTTCGTTACAGAAAAACGCACTTTCATAAAATTCAAAAAAGGAAAGTGGGACGAATACAAATCCTTTACAGACAACCGCTTTTCTGCCCTCCCTATCCTGACTGATGCTCGCCAAGGGGAGCGTTTAGCGGAGGCCGAAAACTTAGCGAGACAATGTGACCTTATAAAGTAGCTCGATTCCGGCGACCCCCAAATAAGGGATATAAACCAACGCATCAGAATGCTGGTGGATGAACACAAGCGGGCGAAATGGGAGGAGCACCTAAGCCGTTGTAACCTATCTGCCGGTGTAGGTAAACTTTGGTCGACCGTAAAGTGCATATCGAATCCATCTAAGCACAATGACAAAATTTCCATCGCCCTTGACGTTAAAGTGCTGTCGGATGCGAAAAAATGCGCGAGCGCTTTCTGCCGACAATATATAATGCATTCTACGGTCGAAAAAGATAGACGGAGGGACAACAGACGCGCACATAAACATAAGTTCAGCGCTTCTCCAATTACCATCACCGCCAAAGAGGTTAAGGACGCCATCGGTCATGATAAACCATCCAAAGCAGTGGGCCCAGACGGCATAGCCAAGTCGATGCTTAAAAGCCCTGGGAAAGAGGGGTTCAAATATTTAGCAGATGTCTTCAGCCTGTTTCTTTCCACCTTTGTCATTCCCAAAAAATGGAAAATGGCCAGGGTGGTCCCGCTACTAAAGCCTGGGAAACCAGCTAACATAGGAGACTCATATCGCCCGATATCTCTCTTATCGCCTGTCATCAGAATGGCTTTAGAAAACTCCATAGCACCACCACCGCGCCAAATGCCATTAGCACCCAGATAAATTGCGGTTTCGGCGGCCACCGTGGTGTGATGGTAGCGTGCTCCGCCTACCACAACGGATACCCTGTGTTCAAACCCCGGGCAAAGCAACATCAAAAATTTAAGAAATAAGGTTTTTCAATTAGAAGAAAATTTTTCTAAGCGGGTCGCCCTCGGCAGTGTTTGGCAAGCGCTCCGGGTGTATTTCTGCCATGAAAATCTCTCAGTGAAAACTCATCTGCTTTCAGATGCCGTTCGGAGTCGGCATAAAATCATGTAGGTCCCATCCGGCCAATTTGTAAGGAAAATCAAGAGGAGCACGACGCACATTGGAAGAGAAGCTCGGCCCTAGATCTCTTAGCTTATCGCGCCTTACATTTATTTATTTTTTATTTAAATTGCGGTTTAAATCAAAACAACCACCATAGAACAATACTCGTTGCGCTAGACCTATCAAAAGCTTTTGATACGGTCAAGCATGGCACGTTACTGCAAGACCTGGAAGGATCTACCCTTCCCTATATCTTGAAAAGTGGATCGCAAATTATCTGGGTGGTCGGCAGGCATCGGTGCAATTTAGAAACGAATCATCTAAACTAATAAGAATTAAACAAGGAGTCCCAAAGGGTGGTGTCCTATCCCCACTTTTGTTTCACTTCTACATATCAAAGCTATTTCGCCACCAGAAAGAGTTATTATCGTTTCCTACGCTGATGACTGCACAATAATGACCACAGGCCCAGGCCCACAGATCGATGGGCTTTGTAACAGAATATACGGCTACCTCCCTGATCTCTCCAGTTTTTTCGCCTCGCGAAACTTAGCATTATCACCGACTAAATCCTCCGCGACCTAATGTGCAACATGGACGTCCCAAATGTCGACCATTTTGAACATCCACGCCGATGGCACTACGCTACCGACCGTCCTACACCCCACAATCTTGGGTGTGACGTTTGATCAGGATCTACATTCTGGTGAGAATACAGCCGCAATTGTACCGAAAATCCAGATCCGTAATAAAATCCTCAAATCTTTTGCTGGTAGTACTTGGGGAAAAGATAACGAAACGCTCATTATCACTTACAAAACAATTGGCCAGCCGATTGCATGCTACGCGTCCCCGATATAGTCGCCAAGCCTGAAGACCACTCACTGGAAGAAGCTACAGGCCTGCCAAAATTCTGCCCTCAGAACCGCCATGGGTTGTTTTCTTATGTCCCCACAATACCATCTACATACTGAGGCGCGAATACTCCCCATCAGGGAGAGAAATGAGATGATAAACAAACAGTTCCTGTTGAATACCCAGAAACATGGGCATCCCAACAGACATCTCAATGATGAGCCAACACCGCCCAGGGGCTTAAGGAGTCATCTCCATAAGCATTATGAGGAAATACGGTACCTGAGAACTCAGCCGTATGAAACCAAAAAACACAAGCAGGTACTCAGCGAACTCCACAAACAGGCGTCGGACCTTTATACCAGGAATTCCCCGGTGAATCCAGTACTCAAAGAACGGTACCCGAAACTTGCGGAAGAGGAACGCATACTCCCCAGGGAAACGCGAGTCATTATAGCTCAACTTCGATCTGGATACTGTAACAGGTTAAACTCTTACCTGCCCAGAATCAACCCCGACATACAAAATGTATGCCCCGCTTGCAATGTGTCCCCACATGACACCAACCATCTCTTTAATTGTAATGTGGAACCTACGCCTCTAACACCCATCTCATTATGGTCCACCCCTGTTGAAACTGCAAGTTTCCTTGGACTCACGTTAGATGACATTGATGACAATTTGTGATTGTCGCACCTATTGGATGGGGCGAAGCACTGCTACAACAACAACAACAACAACGGTTGCCATTTAAGCTGAGCATGCTCGGTATGTTTACATCTATGATTCAAGGTTCTCTGTACAGCATTTAAATACGTACGTATTAAACTTTGGCCTGATCGTATTATTTTTGAACACGGACATATTTACACGCTAATCAAGTAAAATAATGTTGATTTTTACTATGCATATTTTCTCTCAGCGTATATCTAGTTTTTGGATATGCTGATTTAAAAATATCATGACTCTATTTCAAATTTTGGAAAATAGTTTTCACCATAATGCTTTGGCTATAAATTTTGATTTTTATAAAAAAACTAGCCGAATCTACATTGGAATATAATTATTTCAAGGCCGATCGTGTGGCGATAAACGAGTTCTTCTTAGCTACTGATTGGAGCTTTCTTAACTTCCCCGGAAACCCGGAGGTCTGCTTCGAAATTTTTAGGAGGAGGCTTTTACTAGCCCTTATTGAAGCTTTTACTAGTCTTATTGAAAAGGCCACCCTGGTTTAATCTAAAACTATATAATTTTAAAAATAGGAAAAATAAAGCATTAAAGAACATAGAAAGAGCTGTAAAGAAATTGATCGACTTAACTATAATTAACTATAATTAATCTTCATAGCAATATATGCTTAAACTTGAATCAAGACTAAAGTCAAATCCTTCCAGTTTCTTGTCGGTAGTGCAAAATCAGATACTGAGCGGTTTTCTCCGATATCTTTCAAAATATGCGCAAACTCCATTGAACCCTTTGCTCTTCTCTTTCAAAATTGCTTGAACAGCGGAATTTTTTTGGACTCGTGGAAATAAGCTCCATAAATCCCATATTTAAGTCTGGTAACCGCAATGACATTTGCAACTACAGACCGATTGTTAAACAGAGTACTCTGGCAAAAATATTCGACCATGTACTTGAACGTAAATTGTTCGATGATATAGGCAAGGCTATAGTGGAGTGTCAGCATGGATTTTTCCAGGTAGGAAATCAAGACAAACAAAAAACCGCTGTGATGGCTGAATGGTTATAGCAGCGGCGCCTAAACGTTGCCGATGAAGGAATTTAGCAGTTCCCGAAATGGATCTATACAACGAGCTTTGGCAGTTGTCTAAAATTTTTTCTTTCTTCTATTCTAATTTAAAAATTTTTTCAATTAAGAAAAAATTTATCATAACAATAATAATGATAAAAAATTATTGTTAGGCCTTGAGCTCGATTCGAACCCGCGATCTTAAAATCAGTAGGCCGATATAACAACAAAAAAAGTGCAAACAAATATTGCGTTGTGTCTTACAGCCCTATTCTGTGCACTTGACAAATTCACCATCTTGCTTATTTGTCAAGTTTGATAATTTATCATTTAATTCCTATTCTATGTAAAAAACAAGTAAGGAAGGTTAAGTTCGGGTGTAACCGAATATTACATACCCAGTTGAGAGCTATGGTGACAACATAAGGGAAAATAACCATGTAGGAAAATGAACCGAGGGAAACCCTGGAATGTGTTTGTATGACATGTGTATCAAATGAAAGGCATTAAAGAGTATTTTATGAGGGAGTGGGCCATAGTTCTATAGGTGGACGCCATTTAGGGATATAGGCATAAAGGTGGATCAGGGTTGACTCTAGAATGCGTTTGTACGATATGGGTATCAAATGAAAGGTATTAATGAGTATTTTAAAAGGGCGTGGACCTAAGTTCTATAGATGGACGCCTTTTCGAGATATCGCCGTAAAGATGGACCAGATGTGACTCTAGAATGCGTTTGTACGATATGGGTATCAAATGAAAGGTGTTAATGAGCATTTTAAAAGGGGTGGGCCTTCGTTTTATAGGTGTTCGCCTTTTCGAGATATCGCCATAAAGGTGGACCAGGGGTGACTTTAGAATTTGTTTGTATGATATGGGTATCAAATGAAAGGTGTTAATGATTACCTTAAAAGGGCGTGGGGCTTAGTTCTATAGGTGGACCCCTTTTCGAGATATCGCCATAAAGGTGGACCAGGGGTGACTCTAGAATTCGTTTGGGCAATATGGGTATCAAACGAAAGGAGTTAATGAGTATTTTAAGAGGGAGTGGGCCTTAGTTCTATAGGTGGACGCATTTTCGAGGTATCGCAATAAAGGTGGACCAGGGGTGACTCTAGATTTTGTTTGTACGATATGGGTATCAAACGAAAGGTGTTAATGAGTATTTTTAAAAGGGAGTGGGCCTTCGTTTTATAGGTGTTCGCCTTTTCGAGATATCGCCATAAAGGTGGACCAGGGGTGACTTTAGAATTTGTTTGTATAATATGGGTATCAAATGAAAGGTGTTATGATTATTTTAAAAGGGCGTGGAGCTTAGTTCTATAGGTGGACGCCCTTTCGAGATATCGCCATAAAGGTGGACCAGGGGTGACTCTAGAATTCGTTTGTGCAATATGGGTATAAAACGAAAGGAGTTAATGAGTATTTTAAGAGGGAGTGGGCTTCAGTTCTATAGGTGGATGCCTTTTCGAGATATCGCCATAAAGATGGACCAGGTGTGACTCTAGAATGCGTTTGTACGATATGGGTATCAAATGAAAGGTGTTAATGAGTATTTTAAAAGGGAGGAATCCTTAGTTCCATAGGTGGACGCCGTTTCGAGATATCGCCATAAAGGTGGGCCAGGGGTGACTCTAGAATTCGTTTGTGCAATATGGGTATCAAACGAAAGGAGTTAATGAGTATTTTAAGAGGGAGTGGGCCTTTCTGGACCAGGGGTGACTCTAGACTTTGTTTGTACGATATGGGTATCAAACGAAAGGTGTTAATGAGTATTTTTAAAAGGGTGTGGGCCTTCGTTCTATAGGTGTTCGCCTTTTCGAAATATCGCCTTAAAGGTGGACCAGGGGTGACTCTAGCATGAGTTTGTACGATATGCGTATCAAATTAAAGGTATTAATGAGAGTTTTAAAAGGGAGTGGTGGTAGTTGTATATGTGAAGGCGTTTTCCAGATATCGACCAAAATGTGGACCAGGGTGACCCAGAACATCATCTTATTTCGCCCTGCAGAACTTTTTCATTTTCTTCTACTTAATATGGTAGGTATCACAACCATTTTATAAAGTTTTTTCTAAAGTTATATTTCGCGCCAATAAAGCAATCCAATTACCTTACCATATTTCATCCCTTTTTTCGTATTTGGTATAGAATTATGGCATTTTTTTCATTTTTCATAATTTTCGATATCGAAAAAGTGGGCGTGGTCATAGTCGGATTTCGTTCATTTTTCATGCCAAGATAAAGTGAGTTCAGATAAGTAACTGAGTTTAGTAAAGATATATCGATTTTTGCTCAAGTTATCGTGTTAACGGCCATGCGGAAGGACAGACGGACGACTGTGTATAAAAACTGGGCGTGACATCAACCGATTTCGCCCATTTTCACAGAAAACAGTTAACGCCATAAAATCTATGCCCCTACCAAATTTCAAAAGGATTGGTTAATTTTTGTTCGACTTATGGCGTTAAAAGTATCCTAGACAAATTAAATGAAAAAGGGCGGAGCCACGCCCATTTTTAAATTTTCTCTTATTTTTGTATTTTGTTGCACCATATCATTACTGGAGTTGAATCTTGACATAATTTACTTATATACTGTAAAGATATTAAATTTTTTGTTAAAATTTTACTTTAAAAAAAAATTTTGTTTAAAAGTGGCCGTGGTCCTTCTCCGATTTTGCTAATTTTTATTAAGCGTACATATAGTAATAAGAGAAACGTTCCTGCAAAATTTCATCATGATATCTTCAACGACTGCCAAATTACAGCTTGCAAAATGTTTAAATTACCTTCTTTTAAAAGTGGGCGGTGCCACGCCCATTGTCCAAGATTTTACCAATTTTCTATTTTGCGTCATAAGTTCAACTCATCTACCAAGTTTCGTCGCTTTGTTGGTCTTTTGTAATGAATTATCGCACTTTTTCGGTTTTTCGAAATTTTCGATATCGAAAAAGTGGGCGTGGTTATAGTCCGTTATCGTTCATTTTAAATAGCGATCTGAGATGAGTGCTCAGGAACCTACATACCAAATTTCATCAAGATACCTCAAAATTTACTCAAGTTATCGTGTTAACGGACGGACGGACGGACGGACGGACATGGCTCAATCAAATTTTTTTTCGATCCTGATTATTTTGATATATGGAAGTCTATATCTATCTCGATTCCTTTATATATGTACAACCAACCGTTATCCAATCAAACTTAATTTACTCTGTGAGCTCTGCTCAACTGAGTATAATAAAAAGCTTTTTCGCTGACAAATTGTCAATAAGTCAAACGCTCTTGATAATTTAATTTATACGGGTAAACTTAAATTAGAATTCTGTTATTGTGCGATCGATAGAAAATGGAAGATTTATTACTTTTGCTATTATTGTGGGAAGATCCTTCTAGGGTTTTTGGAGGTAATTTCAGGATGGTTTTTCGACTCCCTCGGGGTCTTCCCGGGGTCATTTGGGGGTCGTTCAGGGATCTTTTTGGGGACTCTATCGGGGTAATTTGGGGGTCGTTCCGGGATCTTTTTGGGTACTACCTCGGGGTCATTTTGGGAGCCATTCCGGGATGGTTCTGGTGCTTCCATTGGATCCTCCCGGGGTCTTTTGGGGGTCGTTCCGGGATCTTTTTAGGGACACTCTCGAGGTCATTCCGGAATGGTTTTGGGGACTCCCTCGAGGTAATTTGGGTGTCATATCCCCCAAATTACCCCAAATAAGTCCCCAAAACCATCCCGGAATGTCCCCCAAATGACCCCGAGAGAGTCTCAAAAAAGATCCCGGAAGGACCCCTAATTGACCCCGGTAGGACCCTATGGAGTGCCCAAAACCATCCCGGAATTTCCCCAAAATGACCCCGAGTGTATCTAAAAACGATCCAGGAATGACCCCAAATGACCCCGAGGGAGTCCCCAAAGCCATGCCGAAATGACCCCCAAAAACCCCAAGAGAGTCTCCAAAAACATTCCGTAACGACCCCTAAATGACCCCTGTAGGACCCCGAGGGTATCGCCAAAACCACCCCGGAAAGGCCCCTAGGGAGTACCGATAAACTTGCCGGAACGACCCCTAAATGACCCCGGGAGGACCCCGAGGGAGTCCCCAAAACCATTCCAGAATGCCCCTAAATGACTCCGAGGGAGTCCCCAAAACATCCCGGCACGACCCCGAATGACCCCGGGAGGACCCGATGGGGCCCCAAAACCATCCCGGAATGTCTCCCAAATTACCCCAAGAGAGTCCTCAAAACCGTCCCGGAATGATCCCCAAATGACCCCGAGGGAGTCCCCAAATGGATCCCGGAATGACCCCCAAATGACCCCGAGGGCGTTCCCAAAGCCATGCGGAAATTACCCCCAACAACCCAGCGGATTATTTTTTCAATTCACATTTCGGGGTTAGAAGCATAAAATGAGATATATCGCTCCAATTGCTCATGCGTAGCACGTTCCATTTTTGATTTCCTTGAAAAAACTATGATTTTAAAATATTTGTTACAAAAAATGAACAATATTTAACTCTTACGTTTTTTCCATTTCGCGATTGTTGCACTAAACAGTTGATTTCTGTTTACTTTATTTAGTTCACCACAATACGGTGAAAAGCACAGGTCGTAGAGGTTTTTAGAGTTGTCAAGCTATGCACAGAATATAAATATTTGTCAACTTGATAAAAATCTTGATTACTTGTCAACTTATTGACAATTTGTCAAGTGCACAGAATAGGGTTGTTATTCTAAGGAGACAACTGCCACATATTTTACCTACAAACTAAATGCGAAATCTCTTAATCGTTGTCAAGAGATCAAAGATTTGGGTGTAATTTTTGACTCCAACTCTCTTTTTCTAGTTACATTGACTTAATTGTTTCAAAATCCTTTGCAATGGTTGGTTTCATTAGACGTAACAGTGACTTTAAGGACCCTATGACGTTGAAGGCACTTTATATATACTTGGTCAGAAGTCGTCTTGAATATTGCTCAATAATATGGAATCCATTCTATGAATCTATCTCCTATAAAATTGAGAGAGTTAAAAAACTTTTTACGAAAATTGCTTTACGTATTCTTCATTGGCCAGACGGCCTCCCATCGTATAGCAGCAGACGCAAATTGCTTGGTCTTCAGGCTTTGCACGACAGAAGAACTTGTATCTCACTAATGCTTGCCTATAATATAATAAACTTTAGCATAAATTGCTCTGATTTATCTAATTTGTTCACTCCATATATTCCATTGCGTGATCTTCAGCATAATAGATTATTTATCCAAATAACTCATGAAACTCATGAATGAACCTTTAACTAGGACTATACGTCTAGCAAATCGATTCAGTAAATGTTCTTAATTTTAATAAAAGGTTATATAAGTTTACGCTTGAATTGCTTACTATTTTTTTTACTAGTCTGTAAGAAAGCATGTACTTTTAGACTGAATGAATTAAATAAATAAATAAATGATCATATTATTTCAATATTAAAATGTCCTGGTATACGTGTACGCAATGCTCAATTAGGCGATTTATAAAAATAAACGTAAAAAAATTTAACTAAGCCAGTTCATTTTTGCGTATTAGAATTTTTGTAATTCAGTAATTTTTTGAACATTAATGCGCAGCCATCGTCGTAAAGGCAATCGTCATTTATATAATAAACCAAATTGTAATTAAATTAAAATTTTCGACTTTCTTTTTGCATGTCGTTGCGATTATAGACGACAGATTGGTTTTCGTTTTCCCTTGCATATCGTTGCAATTGGAAATAACAAACTGTGTAAAGGTTGCATATAATTACAAATGAACTTATTAAATTATTTAAGCGTGCATATTGTTGCATAAAACGGGTCGGGCATATCGCTCCTCACAAAATATTGGTAACCCCGACGTAATCAACTTAATTATAATTTATAAATTTTAATTACTCGGGACTCGTGTAAACGGCTTAACAAACAACTCAATTAAACTTTCTAAAAATGGCACCATCCAAAAAGAGCGAGTTGGCTTAGGCAAAAAGAAGCTAGAATCCACCAATCAACAAATGGCACAAATTCACAATTCATTGACTGTCGAAGATATCCGTGAGCGTGGGGGGGGTTTGATGTTTGACAGGCGTTGGCGGCAGCGATGACGAATCGGTGGATGCAGGTGATTCGGTCATGGCGAATCGGTGGCTCAATTCCCAAGCAACCTATGGTTGGTGGAATCTAAACCCGGTCAGTCGCAAATTACGGATCGATAGAGGGCGGTGGATTGGTGGTGGCGAGTCGATGACCCGATTCCTATGCAACTATGGCTGGTGGAATCTAAGCACGGCGAATCGCAGGTGCTGGATCGATGGATGCCGTTGAATTTGGGATGGCGAATCGGTTGCTCGGTTCCCAAGCAACTTATGGTATTTGTAAATTATGAAATTACAATAGTCTCTACTAAAGCCTAAGTTGTCACGATCTGTTTGGGAAGTTTGCGCTCGCTGTTAGCCGAAGATTGCGCGAGTGTAATACCTACAAGTGGTTACTTCGCTTGCTGATCGCAGTTTTCTTAAATTCCTGATTTTTTCTCGAGACAAGGATTTGACAAAGATCGAGGAGTTCCAGCATTTCCGGGTCAGTCTGCGCGATGCAGCGTTGGAGACAATTGGCAAGGCGAAGCTATAAGAATTAGTGACAGAAGAGCGCTGACTGAATTGTAGTAAACAAGAACGATGGAAATGATATTTGATGTAATATTTTCAATTATAAATGCATTCTAATATAATGGTTTTCTCTTTAGTAAATAGATTATTATCAATTTATGTTATTGGTAATATTTCTTTATTTATTCCTCTTACCGTATTCTTCCTCTCTTCAAAATCCTTTATTATCTCATACTGCTTTGTTTACAACATCGCGCTTATTTGTTATGTTAATAGGTAATTTGAATAATGATTGTGCTTACAGTGGGCATGTGAGATGTATTTTGGGTCAAATTTGCAAAAGACATAAAACATTTAATATGTACCATTTAAATGTTCGTAGTCTTACGGCACATAAATTAGACTACCTTTCGTATTTAGTGGTATAGTATGGATAAGTAAAACTGTTGTTTTCGTTTTGGTGTCAAAACAATCATTGTCTTTATTTGGGAAGTTACCTTATTATTTATACAAAATTATTCTAATTAATTTTTTTGAGTTACTTGCATACATATTTACATTATTACATACTTACATACTAAGTGTACAAGATATGAAGTGTATATATTAGACTTGGTGGGAAATGCGTTAGTAAGCAAAATCGGGATAGAATATGAGAAATGTAGTTTAAATGTATGGCTAGTCATGGGAATAAATTGTGTGTGAGGAATTTGAAATAGAAGAAGCCTTAAGTTACGAGACGTAGACGTAGACTGCATGTATATACAAAATGGATGAATATGTATGTAACAGTCAATGCGTCTCAAGAAAAACGAAAATATGTGTTTGTTCACATGACTGAATGAATGAATGCTACACCATCCGCCTTTGAAAGAGTAGTCATACCTAATTTGTAAACCAATTATGGATGGCTACCCGAGTGGTGAATCCGTGTGTGCTTACTTTGTTATTTTCTTTATTTATGACGCAACTTTATATATTTTTTTGTGCTTTTTATTTTCCTTTTTGATTTGTTTACAATTTCCTTCATTTTTTTTTATATTGTGTTATGAAATTTTCTTATTTTCATTTATATATTCTACAATATAGGGAGTTAAAGTGTAATTATTTTTACTATCTATATTTTCTACCCTATATTTTCCTTTATATGTACTATTAAGTTTATGACTTGATTCCTCCTTAACTAATACTAAGATTCCTATATCTATTTTTATACTACGACTACTTCTATCGTAATTTAATTTTTGTGTTCTTTTGGCTTCCTGAACTAACTTTCTAACTCTTTGTTGTGCTGTGTCTAGTTTGTATTTAATTTCTTTGTCGTAAGCCTCATGATTATAGATTGGGCTTTTTGTATTTTCTTTTAGGAATTCGTAAGGGGTTTTTCCCGAATACGAGCTCAAAAGGACAATATTATTGTACAGTAGATGATGTTGTTTTATAATAATATGTGAAATACCTGAGGTACTCACCCGTATCGTCTTTGTCACCAGATATGTAAGAACGTACATATTCATTAAACGTTCTGTGACTGCGTTCAACAGTTCCTAAAGTTTGATGGTGATAAGGTGTTGAAGTTTTTTGTTCAATTTTTAGAAGTTTACATAATTCCTCAAATAAGTTATTTTTGTATTCTGTTCCCATGTTCGTCATGATTGTTTTCATACAACCCTAAATCAGAATGAAATGCTCGAATACAGCTTTAGGAACCGTCACAGCGAGTTTGCTTGAGACTGGAATTGCGACCAAGCATTTAGTTAAATCACAAATTATAGTAACCACATATTCATTTCCATGAATTGATTTTGGTAGTGGTACAACTGTATCAATTTGTACTATGTCAAATGATTTGGGAGGTGTCTCCGTTATAGCCATTTGTTCTTTTATATGTTTGTTAACTCTGTTTTTCTGACAGTGGAAGCAATTTTTTATATATTTTCTTATGTCATTTTTCATAATTTTCCAACTATATTTTTGTTTGATTTTATTTGTCATGCGATTTATTCCTGGGTGGCCTCCCCAGATAGGATCGTTGTGATATTTATGAAGAATTTATTTAATTTTCTCGGGATCTGTCACATTCATAACCTCTGGGGTTAGTGCTATTGTTAGATTTTTAATAACTTTGGTACCTATCTCCTTAAAATTGCTTACTCGAGTATAGTTATCTTTAAACAATTTGTCCCCTAAGGACAACTGTATCTTTACAAGACCTAAATTGCCGGGTTCTTTTGTAAGCCTCGTAAAGAATTGTCCTAAGTAAATCTTATCCTCCACAATTAGGTTGCTTGTATCTATTGTGCTACAAATTTTCTTTCCTTTTTTGAAATATAATTTCGGAGGATCGAAAACGAGCTTAACATGTCTTTTTACTTCAAATTTATTTAGCGCTTCATATATTGTAGGGTTCTCTATGTGACTTTTATTTTCTTCATTTATCTTATTACTGGTTGGTTTTCTAGTCGCTGATCTTGTAGTGAATTTTAGTATTTTATATGCCTCCACTGACATTTTTTTAAATTCTCAATATTTATTCTCGACAATGCGTCGTCTACGTAATTCTCTTTTCCAGCTATGTACTCCACCTCAAAGTCATACTCCTCCAAATCCAATCTTACTCTAGTTAATTTTGATGAAGGGTTTTTCATTGAAAACAGGTATATTAGGGGTCAATGGTCAGTTTTAATTAGAAATTTTTTGCCATTTACGTATGGTCTGAAGAAGGTTATGGCCCAATGAATTGCTGCTTATTCTTTCTCTATTGTAGCTTTATTAATTTCACCTTTTGTGAATGATCTTGAAGCATAGGCAACTGGTAATTGTTTGCCTTCGTATTCTTGACTCAGGATTGCGCCACAAGCATAACCACTTACATCTGTTGTTATACAAAATTCTTTGCTGAAATCTGGATATTGCAAGATCTTTGGACTAATTAATGCTTCCTTTAGATAAACGAAAGCCTTTTGACATTTTTCTGTCCAGTCGAAGGAGACATTCTTTTTACAGAATCTAGTTAATATTATCAAATATTCTGCGAAATTTGGTACAAATCTTCTATAGTAGTTGCAGAAAGCAACGAATCGTTTGACTTCATTGGCTGTTTTGGGTCTAGGGTAGTTCTGAACAATTTCAATTTTATTTGGGTCGGGAAGGATTCCTTTGCTAGTGCATTGATGTCCTAAATAAGTAACCTCTCGACTTAAGAATAAGCATTTAACAGGGTGCAATTTTAAATTATATTTTCTGCAGGTTGAGAATGCATCCCGTAAATTTGTCATCATATGATTTTCGGAGCATCCTAATACTACTAGGTCATCCATATATAAAAATGCTTGTGGGGGTTTAGACCTGCGAATGCTGAGGTCATCGTCCTTTGGAATGAGTTTAGTGCTACTTTAAAACCGTAGGGAAGTCGTTTGAAATGGTAAGTGCCATTATCTGCTGTAAATGAAGTAAAGTCTCTAGAATTTGGGTCTAGTTCTGTTTGATGAAAGCCTGACATCAGATCTAAACATGAAAAGTATTTTGCTCTTCCTAATTTATCCAAAATGTCATGAATTCTTGGGAGTGGAAATTTATCTGCAGTTAGTTTTTTATTTACTTGTCTGTATTCAATGAATAGTCTCCATCTTTTGTCTTTATTACCGGGTAACGATTTCTTTGGTACTAATAGGATTGGGCTATTGTATTCGGACATTGAAGGCTCTATAATGTCATCTTTAAGTAACTTGTTTACTTGTGTGTTTATTTCATTTTTGTGTGCTTGCGGCAATCTGTAATATTTAATTTAGACGGGGTTATCATATTGTATATGTAATTTTTGCTTGTAGAAATTGTTGGCTGTAATTGGTTCTGTTTCTAATGCGAATATATCGATGTATTCTGAGCATAGTGAATTTAATTGTTTACCAGCAAATTGGGGAAATCTTTTATTAATTCTTTCTAGTTTTTCTTTCTTATTAGAGTTATTACCTATACTGCTTTTGATTAGTACGTTATCATTAAGATTTTATGTTTTTATATCGCAGTTTTGAATAATTGCGATTCTGTCAGTAGGGTTTATGATTCTAACGAAAGTTTGATATTTGTTTGATATTGTATTGGCAATGAAGATTCCTTCCTTTAGTTGTTGATGGGGAATAAAAAGTTCTGAGTTGTTAGATTTTATATTAATTTGTCGAATTACTTCTGATCTTGGGGGTATTGAGTTTGTATTGATTGTGGGTGTATTTGTCATTTGAATTATTATATCTTGTGGAAAATCGCGGGGCCTTAGAATTAATCTGTCTTCATTTCTCCCATAATCTAAAATGCAATTATATTTTTTGATAAAGTCCAGTCCTAGGATTCCATCGCTTGGAATTGAAAAATTATCATCTACTTTGTGCTATAAAATGATCATCTCCTATTAAATCTGCTTTGACTGTACCTAGTGTGTTTGTTACTCCCTGTCCAATGCCCTTTAGATCTGTTATTTGTAAATTATTTATTAGGACATTATTGTAAATTTGATCCTTTTTTACAATTGATACGTCTGCTTCTGTATCTACTAAGAGAGTTGAAAGTGAATTATTTAGACTAGTTTTGGAGGATATGTAGCTGTTTAAGTGTAGATGAAGTATACGCACTTTTTTGTCATCTACTGTTGAGATGGAGTGTTCTGGTTTTCCTGCTGGGTGCAATTACGTACATTGCCAGTATTTCGTGTTTGGTTGAAATTTCTATTTCTGCTTTGAGGATTGCCTGTTTGTCCACTTTCAATGTTATTATTCTGTCTAAAGTTGTTGAATCGGTTTTGTGGTCTAAACCTGCTATTCCGATAATTTCCGTTGTTGTTATTTCTGTATCCTCCACGGAAACCATTACGATATTGGTTATGTTGACTTATGCTCATTATTGTATTTGCGCTGCCTTTTATTTCCGTACAATTATTAGTGAATTTGGAAAGGGCTTCGTTAATTGATGTGAACGTTCCGGCTTGCATTATCATCTTCACTTTGTCGTTAGAGCAGTTCTTGCACATAGCTTTGACTGCTGCTTGTGTAGAATATCTATTTGCTAAGTCTGGTTTTAATCCATCAGATATGTAGGCTCCTCCCAGTGCCTTGGTAATTTCTTCTACTTCCGCAGTATACTGGTTTGCAGTTTTGCTGCGTTGTTGTATGTTCAGGAGTTTTGCTGTCAAAACTTCTACTGATTCACCCTTAATATCAGATTTCAATTTTGACTTTATTTCTTGAATTGTGTTTTCAGTGCTAATAAGCTTCCGTACCGAGCCTTTTAGTTTGGTTTTAATCAATGGTATAGCCAGAGCTTCATGATTATCTTTTATCTGTTCAAGAATATCAAGGGCATCTAGGAAACTGTTCAAATTCTCTGACCTACCATCAAACTCATGTAGGACTGAAGATGGTGTTTTGATGAAATCTACTACTGTTTGTGCCATTTTGGTGGTCGTATTTGGAACTTCTATTATTTTAATATCTTTAGTTAATAGAGTCTGACTTGAGGAGGACTCCGGCAAGTGGGTATTGAAATCAATTTGAAGGTTTTCTTCAACTGTAGTTGGCACTGTTATTTCTATGTTGTACCTTGCGAGTGAAGAAACTAATTTGTCTCTTACACTCGAAAAAATTTGTTGTGCCTCTGTCTGATGGTTTTTGTAAGTATGGGATTTAATTTACGTATTAATACTCCCAAATTATTTAGCGATTCTGAAATAATTGTTAAGTGTTTAGGTATTGTTTCAGGCTTTATTGAAGTATTTTTGTTTATACATTTATATGATTTTTCTGCCATGATTTTTTCCTCCGATAATTCGTTATACATTTTTTCACATTTGTTCATTGGGGACGCTTTAATATGCGCGGATGATAGTTTTATTATTTGTTTTATTTGGATTTTAGTTTTCCACGTTTTTGACGCTTTTCTTCTCTAGTCGGAAGTGTTCCGCCATCTTCTTCTATATTAGTATCTGGTGTTGCCAATATTTACAGAATATGTTGTGCTTATAGGGTTAAAAAAAATTTTGCTAAACTTTATATAAACCGTCGGCGCGGCTGGCATATCGCTTTTTTAGGATTTTGTTATGGGTTGAATAGAGTTTCAGAAACAAACTAATGCAACTAACTACACAGATGATTAGAAGCATGACCTTGATGGTATCCAGTGCCTCAGAATACTTGGACTGAGTTTACAACGTTTGCTTTTGGTTTTTCTATTTTTGATTCTTGGCTTCCCATCGTGAAAAATATGAATATAGAAATTTTGGTTTTTTTCTTTATTTTTCCTTTATTGATTTTTTTTTCATTATATTATTCAGTTCCTCCTAAATATTTGACGTCGTACCTATATAACTCTTCAGGGTTCCTTATATTACATATTGTTGGTTCCCTAGGCATATCAATAAGTTTCCACCATTTTTTTAACCATACTAATGTTTTTTCCTCATCTTCAATTTCAATTTCATTTTTAAGGTCCTCAAGTGGGCCTTTTACATAAGTTTTAACCTTCCTAACTCTTTCCATGTTATCCAACGGTTGGTTGTACAGGTATAAAGGAATCGAGATAGATATAGACTTCCATATATCAAAATCATCAGTATCGAAAAAACATTTCATTGAGCCATGTCCGTCCGAGTAAATTTTGAGGTATCTTGATTAACTTTGGTATGTAGGTTCCTGGGCACTCATCTCTGATCGCTATTCAAAATGAACGAAATCGGACTATAACCACGTCCACTGTTTCGATATCGAAAATTTCGAAAAACACAAAAAGTGCGATAATTCATTACCAAAGACGGATAAAGCGATGAAGGTTGGTAGGTGAGATGAACTTATGGCACAGAAAATAAAATTAGTAAAATTTTGGACAATGGGTGTGGCACCTCCCTCTTTTAAATGAAGGTAATTTAAACGTTTGGCAAGCTGTAATTTGGCAGTCGTTGAAGATATAATTATGAAATTTCGCAGGAACGTTACTCCTATTACTATATGTATGCTTAATAAAAATTTGTAAAATCGGATAACGACCACGCCCACTTAAAAAAAAATTGTTTAAAGTCAAATTTTAACAAAAAATGTAATACCTTTACAGTATATAAGTAAATTATGTCAACACTCAACTCCAGTAATGATATGGTGCAACAAAATACAAAAATAAAAGAAAATTTAAAAATAGGCTTGGCTCCGCCCTTTTTCATTTAATTTGTCTAGGATACTTTTAATGCCATAAGTCGAACAAAACTTTACCAATCCTTGTGAAATTTGGTAGAGGCCTAGAGTCTAGGACGATAACTGTTTTCTGTGAAATCGGTTGAAGCTTTTATACACAGTCAACGGTCTGTCCTTCCGCTCGGCCATTAACATGATAACTTGAGCAAAACTCGATATATCTTTACTAAACTCAGTTCACGTACTTATCTGAACTCACTTTGTATTGGTGTAAAAATTGGCCGAAATCATACTATGACCACGCCCACTTTTTCGATTTCGAACATTACGAAAAATTAAAAAAATGCCATAATTCGATACCAAATACGAAAAAAGGGATCAAGGATGGTAATTGGCTTGGTTTATTGAAGAAAAATATAACTTTAAAAAAACTTTGTAAAATGGGTGTGACACCGACCATATTAAGTAGGAGAAAATGAAAAAGTTCTGCAGGGCGAAATCAAAAGCCCTTGGAATCTTGGCAGGAATACTGTTCGTGGAATTACGTATATAAATAAATTAGCGGTACCCGACAGATGATGTTCTGGGTCACCCTGGTTCACATTTTGTTCGATATCTCGAAAACGCCTTCACATATACAACTACCTTTTAAAACCCTCATTAATACCTTTAATTTGACACCCATATCGTACAAACGCATTATAGAGTCACTCCTGGTCCACCTTTATGGCGATATCTGGAAACGGCGTCCACCTATAGAACTAAGGCCCACTTACTTTTAAAATACTCATTATCACCTTTCGTTTGATACATGGGTATCATACATGGGTATCGTAAAAACGCATTCTAGAGTCAAACCTGGTCCACCTTTATAACGATAAAGGCGTCAACCTATAGAACTAAAGCCCACTCCCTTTTAAAATACTCATTAGCACCTTTCATTTGATACCCATATCGTGCAAACAAATTCTAGATTCACCCCACTCCCTTTTAAAATACTCGATTAACACCTTTCGTTTTAGACCAATATTGTACAAACGCATTCTAGAGTCACCCCTGGTCCACCTTTATGGCGATATCTCGAAAAGGCGTCCACTTATATAACTAAGCCCACTCCCTTTTAAAATACTCATTACCACCTTCATTTGATACCCATATCGTACAAACAAATTTTAGAGTCATCCCTGGTCCACCTTTATGGCGATATCTCGAAAAGGCGTCCACCTTTAGAACTAAGGCACACGCGCTTTTAAAATACTTTCATTTGATACCCATATCGTGGAAACAAATTCTGGTTTTCACCCCACTCCCTTTTAAATACTCATTAACACCTTTCGTTTTATACCAATATTGTACAAACGCATTCTAGAGTCACCCCTGGTCCACCTTTATGGCGATATCTCGAAGATTCGTCCACCTATATAACTAAGCCCACGCCTTTTAAATTCTCATTAACATCTTTCATTTGATACCCATATCGTACAACAAATTCTAGAGTCAGCCCTGGTCCACCTTTATGGCGGTATCCCTAAATGGCGTCCAACTATAGAACTATGGCCCACTCCCTCTTAAAATACTCTTTAATACCTTCCATGTGATACACATTTCATACAAACACATTCCAGGGTTACCCTTGGTTCATTTTCCTACATGGTGATTTTCTCTTATTTTGTCTCCATAGCTCTCAGCTGAGTATGTAATGTTCGGTTACACCCGAAATTAGCCTTCCTTACTTGTTTCGCATAGTTTTGCTATAAATCTCCTATGGTGAGCCTGTTTTCCTCCTCTTTTTCTTTTAGTTTGACTGGCTTTCGGACTTTAGGTTGAGCAGAGCTCACAGAGTATATTAAGTTTGATTGGACAACGGGTGGTTGTACATATATAAAGGAATCGAGATAGATATAGACTTCCATATACCAAAATAATCAGGATCGAAAAAAATTTGATTGAGCCATGTCCGTCCGTCCGTCCGTCCGCCCTTTAACACGATAACTTGAGTAAATTTTGAGGTATCTTGATGAAATTTGGTATGTAGGTTCCTGAGCACCCATCTCAGATCGCTATTTAAAATGAACGATATCGGACTATAACCACGCCCACTTTTTCGATATCGAAAATTTCGAAAAACCGAAAAATTGGGATAATTCATTACAAAAGAGAGATAAAGCGACGAAACTTGGTAGATGAGTTGAACTTATGACGCAGAATAGAAAATTGGTAAAATTTTAGCAAAATCGGAGAAGGACCACGCCCACTTTAAAAAAAATTTTTTTTTTAAAGTAGAATTTTAACAAAAAAATTAATATCTTTACAGTATATAAGTAAGTTATGTCAACATTCAACTCCAGTAATGATATAGTGCAACAAAATACAAAAATAAAAGAAAATTTCAAAATGGGCGTAGCACCGCCCTTTTTCATTTAATTTGTCCAGGATACTTTTATCGCCATAAGTCGAACAAAAATTAACCAATCCTTTTGAAATTGATGGTAGGGGCATAGATTTTATGACGTTAACTCTTTTCTGTGAAAATGGGCGAAATCGGTTGATGCCACGCCCAATTTTTATACACAGTCGTCCGTCTGTCCTTCCGCATGGCCGTTAATACGATAACTTGAGCAAAAATCGACATATCTTTAATGAACTTAGTTCACATGCTTACTTGAACTCACTTTATCTTGGTATGCAAAATTAACGAAATCCGACTATGACCACGCCCACTTTTTCGATATCGAAAATTACGAAAAATGAAAAAAAAAAGCCATAATTCTATACCAAATACGAAAAAAGGGATGAAACATGGTAAAGTAATTGGATTGTTTTATTGAAGCGAAATATAACTTTAGAAAAAACTTTATAAAATGGTTGTGACACCTACCATATTAACAATAATAATAATAATACCCAACGGATTAAACCCTCCAAAGCCCGCCCGACCGGCGCGAGGGGCGCATCCGCATGACGAACGGATTTGTTATTACCGAGTTGTTGATAGGCGGAGGTTTGTTAAGCGTCGAGATCTAAAACTGCTCAGCTACAGAATAAAAATCATCAGCTGAGTACTATACATAACATTTCGAAATTACATAGAAATTATACATATATATACTACATTGTTAAATAAGTGAACATTTTTAATTTATTTGATTTTTTTTTTTTTTTTTTTTGTTAAGAGTTAAGATAGGATAAGACAGTTTTCTTTATGGTAAAAAGTGAATCCGTTATATCAACTGAATTAGAATGAGTGTTAAAATCATGACACAAACACCGAAAAGATTCATTTAATTCGAAATTAGTTCTACACTGACTCAAAAGAAGAGGTTTGTAATGTCTTGACACCCGTGATGGGACGTTGAAATTTACTTCGTTCAAAAGAATTGGACTAGAAATCAGTCCATTCAGGAGTTTAGCCATAAATATAACGCCTAGCATTTCTCTACGACTTGCAAGAGTTGGAAGATTGATAAGCTTTAACCGACTAGTATAAGGTGGAAGATTATACGCAGAGTCCCACTGAAAATTCCTTAAAGAGAAAAGTAGAAATTGCTTTTGTATTGATTCAAGTCTATCTGCATGAACTCGATATTGTGGATTCCAGACTATTGATCCGTATTCTAGTATCGGTCTAACTAAGGTGATGAAAAGGGCTTTAGTTACATAAGGGTCACTAAATTCTTTGGACCACCGTTTCACGTATGAAAGAACACCTCTAGCCTTATTGACAGTAGCATTAATATGAAGGTTGAAACTAAGTTTAGCATCTATCGTGACTCCCAAGTCCTCAAAATAGTTTACTGATAGAAGACAAAAATTATTAATTACGTAAGAGGCTGCTGGCAAAGATCTTCGAGATAGGCACATGAATTTGCATTTATTGAGGTTCAGCGGCATTGAATTTACGTTGCACCAAGTAACTAGGCAGTTTAAATCCCCTTGAAGCAAGGGACGTTCTTCGATAGACGCATAAGACCTAAAAAGTTTTACATCATCAGCATACATTAAGATTTTGGAATATTTTATAGTGGTACAGATATCATTAATAAATAGCAAGAACAGAATTGGACCAAGGTGGCTGCCTTGTGGGACGCCAGAGGGAACATCGATGACATTTGAAAAAGTATTTTTAAAAATAACTTTTTGCGTTCGACCGCAGAGATACGACGAGATCCACTGGGTGAGACCAGGTTGGAAGCCAAGCCGATCCAGCTTGTAGATAAGTAAGGAGTGGGATACTTTGTCAAATGCTTTACTGAAATCAGTATAAATAACATCTGTGTGAAGATTTTCTCTAAATTCCTTAGAAACATGAGTTGTGAATTCAAGTAGATTAGTAATGGTAGATTTGCCTTTACAGAATCCGTGTTGCGGTTCTGCAATCAAAGTAGAAATGGAAAATGTTAGCTGATTGGTAACGATAGCTTCAAACAACTTTGGGATGGCCGACAACTTTGCTATTCCTCGATAGTTCTCTACACACGACCTACTACCACTTTTGTGAAGGGGTATGAGAAAAGATTCCTTCCAAGCAGAAGGAAAGACTCCACTTTTTAGGGACATATTGAATAAATCAGTTAGTGGCTGATAAATGTGCTCAGCGCATTTTTTAAGAAAACAAGTAGGAATTAAATCAGGACCGTACTTGTAAGATTCTTTCAAAGACGTTAAATATGAAAAAACTTCATCCGGATATATTTCTGGAATATTAATGATGTTAAGTGAGTTAAGCTGAAATGGATATTCATTTGAAAAAGTATTAAATTCATTGGAATAGTTGGACTTGAAAAATTGTGCAAAGAAGTTAGCAATATCTTGATCGTCGCTAGACAAATCACCCTGGTATTTTAAAGCAGAGGGAAACCCTTTAACCCTACGTTTAGAGTTCACGAAATTATAGAAAGCTTTCGGATTGCAAGTTATTTTCCTTTTCATCTTACAGATGTACGTATTATAGCACTTTTTGTTTAATTCAAAATATTTATGACGCAAAATAGAGTAATGCAAGTAATCGGAGTGAGAGCCCGACCTTTTGTATAATTTGAAGAAGCGAGATTTTCTGTTTTTTAAGGACTTCAGCTCTTTAGTGAACCATATTTGGACTGATTCGGTAGACACACGTTTTCGCTTAGGTACGTGTTTTTCCAAAATACCGTAAATGGTGGTATAAAAGTCAGAAACATTTTTGTCAATATCAACACCATATTTGGGCCAAGCCACTGTAGATAAAGTTTGATTAAGTTTACTAAAATTAGCCTTCGCGAATTGAAATCTGAAACTAGAGTCGTATTTAGTAGCAATGCTACTCGGAGAATTTCTTTCGAATTCGTATGCTATTTCCAGGGAAGGATGGTAAGGGTCTTCAGGTACAGTAAGAGGTTCACCCCGGCTTAGAGTATATTTTGAGTATCATCGACAAATACCAAATCAAGGGTCCTCCCGAACATGTTAGGAATTATATTTATCTGTTTAAGGCAAAGTTCAGTTATTTCGGCTAAAAATTCGTTGTTGGACAGGTTAGAAGAAATAGGTACAATATTCTGATCAGATATGGTCCATAATACATGAGGGATATTAAAGTCACCCAGGACTATCATCGAATCAATGGGCTTCATCAATGAATTAACAATTTTGAGCAGGGAAATATGATCCATATACACCGAAGGATCAGAAGATGGTGGGATATAGCAGACCGCGATATAGACACAACCCATTCCGAGATTGATTCTAATGCATTTGAATTCTGTAGAATCAATAATGGGTAAATTAACCTCAGCTGAAGGTACAGAAGAATGTACCACAAGCAAAACTCCACCTCCAATTCTGTTCAAGCGGTCATTTCTGTATATTTGGTAATCATGGCAAAGAATCTCTGAATTAAATACATGAGGTTTTAGCCAAGTTTCAGTTAAAGCGATAATGTTGTAATTGCAGTTAAACGATTTCAAATACAATTCAGTTAGTTTAGTGTTTAAACCTCTAACATTTTGATAAAACAAATTTAGGACCGGTTTAACATTCAGTTTTTTGATGCAATATTGTTATGTGGAAGTGTAGCAAGATTTGAAATATTAGTATTACGCCTACGCTCGAATTCCCGCACAAAAGCACCGGGCGGCCAAAAAGAATTATTTAATATAGTATCAAAATGTTGTGCGGGTACATCAATCCTAAAAGACGAAATATCCCTAGGATAGTTAAAATTGAATTTTCGAACTGTCACGTTTTCAAATTTAAGCTTAGCGATGATGTACGACTTTAGGCCCTCTTCTGTGGTGTCTTTATCAAATCTTGACACAAAAACAGATTTTTTAATAGGGACAACAATAAGATTGTTAGACGGCGGTTCGGATTCCGTAGAAGGGTTTTGTGGATCTTGATTATCTTTTGCAGAATATTTTTTAGGTTTTGTTAAAGAAACCTTGGATGAAGATGGCTGAGCTGGTAAGGGATTTGGAGATGCCAGATTTATTAATTCGATAGTTGGGGGTGCTGTAACTACGGGTGGAGGAACTTCAGCAACGGCATTGAGTGTCGGAGCACTTGAGGAGGCATTACAATTTCTATGTTGGTTTACGTTAGTTAAGTCATCCGGATATTTGAAAGACTTAAATAAGTTTTCATACTGGATGAATTTCTTGGACAGTGCGTCAATTTCCCTGCCTATTTCAGAGAACCCATCACGAGCCTGTTTGAAAACTTTGAAAAGATCAATCTCAGTTGGTCTACATTTCAAACAAGCCCAACGAACTCCCTTATCACTATCGTTGAGAGCGTCAACCACTCTTGCTGACAAACCGGCACATTTCATATGGGCGAGCCCATCGCAAAGCCAGCATGACACGAAGGGATGGGAATCACTTTTTATCAAGCAGTTCGCATATAGGCAAGACATTTTAATAAAAATTAAGAGACAGAAAAAAGAAATTAATAAAATAGTGAGAGTAAGTTGATTAATTTAAAAATAGCACAGCGGGTTATATAGAAAAAATAAAAAAAAAACAGTTTGGATGCACTGTATGAGCAGTTTGAGATGCACTGTGATAACACTGAACAAACCGCGCAAACAGTTGTGACACTAAGAAAGAGAAATGAAGTGTGCGCGCAAAATCAAAAATAAAAACAATTACACTATTAAAACTGATGCCTATCAACAGCAACAACACAATGCAATGCAGAAAACACTCGGCAAATCAATTGTATGTAAATAAGTGTGTGTATATGCAAATTAATGAAAAATTAGTTTTTATATTAAATATTTAACTAAAACAACTGAAATTAATTGAATTTCTTTAATTAGCACACTCAATGAATTCACTTCACTACTTATGTCAACAATAAAACTATCTTTAACAATATTAAACAATTTGTTTATCAAAAAAGACAAGAGCACAGATACAAAACAAACTATACAGCTTGACGTTTGCACATTAAGTAGAAGAAAATGAAAAAGTTCTGCAGGGCGAAATAAAAAACCCTTAAAATCTTGGCAGGTATTACATATATAAATAAATTAGCGGTATCCAACAAATGATGTTCTGGGTCACCTTGGTCCACATTTTGGTCGCTATCTGGAAAACGCCTTCACATATACAACTACCACCACTCCCTTTTAAAACTCTCATTAATACCTTTACTTTGATACCCATATCGTACAAACTCATTCTAGAGTCACCCCTGGTCCACCTTTATGTCGATATCTCGAAAAGGCGTCCACCTATAGAACTGAGGCCCACTACCTTTTAAAATACTCATTAACTCCTTTCGTTTGATACCCATATTGCACAAACGAATTCTAGAGTCACCCCTGGCCCACCTTTATGGCGATATCTCGAAACGCCGTTCACCTATGGAACTAAGGATTACTCCCTTTTAAAATACTCAATAACACCTTTCTTTTGATACCCATATTGTACAAACAAATTCTAGAGTCACCCCTGGTCCACCTTTATGGCGATATTTCGAAAATGCGACCACCTATACAACAACCACCACTCCCTTTTCAAACCCTCATTAATACCTTAATTTGATACCCATATCGTACAGACACATTCTAGAGTCACCCCTGGTCCACCTTTATGGCAATATTTCGAAACGGCGTCCACCTATAGAACGAAGGCCCACTCCCTTTTAAAATACTTATTAACACCTTTCTTTTGATACCCATATTGAACAAACAAATTCTAGGGTCACCCCTGGTCCACCTTTATGGCGATATTTCGAAACGGCATCCACCTATAGAACTAAGGCCCACTCCCTTTTAAAATACTCATTAACACCATTCGTTTGATGCCCATATTGTACAAACAAATTCTAGGGTCACGCCTGGTCCACCTTTGTGGCGATATCTCGAAACGGCGTCCACCTATGGAACTAAGGATTACTCCCTTTTAAAATACTCAGTAACACCTTTAATTTGATACCCATATCGCATTCTAGAGTCAACCCTGATCCACCTGTATAGCTATATCCCTAAATGGCGTCCACCTATAGAACTATGGCCCACTCCCTCATAAAATACTCTTTAATGCCTTTCGTTTGATACACATGTCATACAAACACATTCCAGTGTTTCCCTCGGTTCATTTTCCTACATGGTTATTTTCCCTTATGTTGTCACCATAGCTCTCAACTGAGTATGTAATGTTCGGTTACACCCGAACTTAACCTTCCTTACTTGGTTTAACTCTATTTCTCTTCCTCTATTCCTCGATTGTCAGTGTCTTTAGACCTTGTTTGACTTTCTCGGATTTTTCGTTTTTACTTTCTTGCAAATCTAAACTTAATTTAGTCAATTTATTAAAAACTTGGTCAAACTTGTTTTGACTTTGTACACAGAAAGAAAAAGAGGTAAATCTAACCGAAAAAGACGGTTAAAATTGCAGTGACCGAAAAACGTTGTAAATCTAACCGAATAAAAATTGTTATTATAATAGTTCGTCAAAATAGTTCGAGTACCATCAAAAATTGTACGAGAACCACCAAAAATAGTTCGGATACAATAAAAATAGTTAATTTACCATGAAAAATAATTCGTGTACCATTAAAATAGTTCATTTACCATGAAAAATAGTTAGTTTACCATGAAAAATAGTTAGTTTACCATGAAAAACAGTTTTTTTTACCACGGAAAAAAGTTTTTTTTTACCATGAAAACTATTTTTTTATAACCATGAAAAATAGGTTTTTTACCATTAATAACCAAAAGAAAAAAATTTCAAAAATAACTAAAAGGTTTTAAAAAAATTTTAGACGAATATATGTAATTCCATTTGGAGAAAGAGTTGTATTAAGAGGGGAATAATATAATTCAGAAAGGTCCAATAGATAAAATTGGTCTGTACTTCTATAACGGGAAATGATTGAAAATGCTCTGAAAACAACGCAAATGAGTGCTCAATTACTTTGTTGTTTTCAAGTATAATAATGTCATTTATTTCAAATAATTTCAAAGATTTTGACATTAGGAAATATCCAACTTTATAAGTAGTCCCTTTTATTTCAACAAGTGTTACAAAATTGTAGCTTTCATTCATTAATATTTCGCATTCAAAAGAACCTTTATTTACTGGTTTACTCTAAAATTTTTTGTTAAATTTTTCTTTTGATTGCTTTTCGAAAATGCAGTTGCCATCTAATCCTTTATTTAAAAGCAAACGATTTGAAAATTTTAGCATACATTTATTAGCGACAGACAAAGGTGCATTTCGTCTAGAGGTAATACAACTGGTATACGATTTTATTTCTCTATGCTTGGACTCGAACCTGAAATACCATACATGCTTAAGTGGTCCTACATTTCTTATGATTATAGCGTAATGAAGGAGAAAGTGAAACTTCGGTTTCAACGTCGGCCCAAACAGCTGTATGTAAATCGTATGATGGTTCTTAATTTTTACCTTCAATTTATCTAAAAACTCATCGTCGAATTCTGTTTTCAATTAATGTGCACAAAAGTTTCCAATATTTATTGCGTAGTGGTATTAAATCTCCTATTATTATTGGAAGAAAATGGCAAAATGTCCACATTTCTCAATTCACTCAACTTTGCCATGTCCAAGTTGTATTCCCAATCTTCGGAATTTATTCAACAATTCCTCTTCTGACACCAATTGTAACGAATTTACTTGCAAATCCTCTTATTTGCAATCCTCTTCTAAGTTCGAATCACAAAACTGTTGAATAAATAACTCCAATTTGTAATAATGCAAAATGGCCTTTATTAAAGTACTTCACAATAACACTCAAACTTTGCAACGAATAGCTTGCTTAATAACCAAACTGATTGATAGCTCAAATGAAACTCTACTATTCAAAATAGTACTGCTCTTGCTCGCTAGATAGCGTCTTAGTCGAAACTGCTTGACAACTCAAATCAAACTGAATTTCAGTGACTCTACAATTGCCGCCTTTTATACTCTTTGTTTTCAACCTACGCATCTTCTAGGCGCTTCCAGAATCTACTAGTCCAGCAGCTCTCAAACTTCTCAGCTGTAACTACAATTGCACAATTTTATAGTTTTTCTCATTGCATACTTATAGGAGTATCTCAGATATATGCATGTGTTTGTGCATTGACTCTCCGCTGCTCGTATACGTACACTGTACATATGTGTAGACGCAATTATTGTTTCATTTATGTAGATACATAATGATTGATCTATGGATGTGAATTCACGTCACTGCTTAGCATCGGCTTAGAGATGGCAGCACTCCTTAGTTTTGCTAATATTCGTAACAATATATAGGTTTGGAACAAATGAAATAAATGACAGAAACATATACAATTTTCATTCAACAGCTATTTTATGTCCAAAAAATGGCGATTGCTCCATATAAATGAGTTCATTGTATCTAATCTATTGTCAGGTAAGAGTAGAGCGTCCCTAATGTTCAGCGTTATCCAACTGAGTTTCTTAATTCCGTAAATCCTTCCGGTTTCGCTATGACAATTAATAAAGAACAATGCCAAATCTTTGAGAAAGCTGGCTTAAAAATTACCTAGCCCTGCAATATTTAAATGTGTAGCTAGAATTTGTGACGAATATTGACATTACTAGGCTGTTATTAAATAACCACGCAACAACAAAAACGTGAAGCAGACACTCGTATATACATGTACACATTAAAGCTAGCAACACTTATGTACAAGGCAACGAAGAGATCTCTCACAAACACATTTGTGGTAGTTGCTCACACATACACTCATACACTGAAAGAAGTGGTGCTAGTAAAATCAACAAATCGGTTCTTTTGTTCTTGATTTAACGGAGATTCTGTGAAATTGATGGAATTATGGTTAATTCGTCCGAGTTCTTTGTCAAGCGAACAAATTAATTTAGTCATTTCAACATAAGTTATCGCTCTTAAGTTAACAAAATTTTGTAAAATTGACAGATTCCTAATCAATCTAACTGATTTTTCTGTTAACACAACAAAGTATTTAATATTTTAAACTGCAATATGAGTTGCATAATTTGCAAAGAAAAAGACGATCGTTATAGTGCTATAAAAATTGATTGCGTAGAGTGCAAAAATTACTTTCACAATAATACAATGCGTGAACTTAAAATCTCAAGATGTTGAGTTCTTGAAGGTAAACAACCAAAAATACCGATGTGACAAGTGCAGTGTTATGCGAAGGAAAACATTGCAAAACGCAACAACAACTACCCAAATAGCGCAAAGTCACAATAAACATTTGCCTGCGCCGATTGCTTTGAACCAACCAACACGCGACCAGCGCAAGGCAGAGTGTAATGCAGAGAAAGAAGTGGACAAAGCAACAAGCAGTGACAACAATGTAACTCTTAAACTTCTGTACGAAGAGATTCTCAACCTTAAGCAAATGAACATTGACTTTCTAGCAACAGTGTAGCAGTTAAAGGAAGAGGACAAAGAATTGAAAACCAAGGTATCAAAGCTGGAAAGCAAATTGAATTGGAAGGAGCAAAAGCTATTAGAAAATACAGTTGAAATAGTGGGAGTGCCGATTGCAGATAAAGAAAATGCCAAAAAATGTGTTGAAAAAATGTTCAGGGATGCATTGGATGTAGTGGTTTCGGAGTAAGAAATAGAGGAATTTAGCTTTAAGCGAAAAAATGTGAGGGAATCTCCGTCGGGCAATAATTTTATTCATAATATTCTAATAAAATTCAAATCTAATGATATCAAGAAGAAAATTATGTTGGCCAAGAGGACTGCGGGTAAGAAACTAAATACTTCTTTATTTCCAAATTATAGCAACAATATTAAAAACATTTATATTAATAACTCCTTAACCGGTTATAGCCGCGCATTATTTTCAGCTGCTAGTAAGATTAAAAGGGAGAAACACTTTAAGTATTTGTGGTTCAAGAATTCAAGATTACATATAAGAGAGCTGTTGTAAATACGTTTGAAGATCTAGCTGATCTGTCCACTTAATTAATTAATTTTTAAATGAACAGTAGACATTTTTTTATAGATGACAGCCCTATCATAAACGTCGTAAACGAACCAAATATTTTATCAGGAGAACCAACACTTTAACTATCGTACATCAGAATGTGAGAAGTCTGCGGCAGAATTTTGATTCATTATGTTTAAACCTGGAGGCCTTTGATTATCTCCCAGATATAGTTTTTGTATCGGAAATTTGGATTTTCTCCTATGAAGTGGATGATTAACGTATTCCTTATTACTCCTTTTTCGCTAATGCCAACGACTCGTACTCATCTGGTGGTGTGGAAGTTTTTATTCATACCAAGTATGAGTGCGAGGTAACACGACTCTGCCTTGCCAGTGCGGATATTATGAAAATAGATATGAAAGTATGCGATAAGCTACTGAGCCTCGCTTGTGTGTACAGACTTCACTCTGTTCCCTTACATTAATTTTATGAAGAGTTTTCATCGTTTTTAGATGAGGTTAAAACAACAAATCTAGTTATTTTAGGAGATTTCAATATTGATTTATTCGGCAACAACTCTGCATTAAATAATCATCTTGAGTTAATGGCAAGTCATGGTTTGTCATCGTTTATTACATGTATTACTCGACCTGACTCTGGCACATGCTTAGACCATATATACGGACGCTTCGACGATTCTACTTTTTGCCCATGTGTGGCTTTAAACCTTGATCTGGGAGTTTCCGACCATTGTATGATCGGTCTGCAAATTACTTGTTTAAATTTTATTCGTAATAATAACCGTAAGAAGATGACAGCTGTCAGGAAAATTAATTTCAGAGATCTTCTGATATCACTTCGTTATGAAAAGTGGGAAAATGTTTACGCAGAACAGGATATAAGCAAGGCGTACAATTTATTTTTGTCTACGCTTGAAGCTCACTTAAGTAAATCCAGTTCTGTAACTTTTCCAAAGCATGCGGATGTGATTCTCAAGCCCTGGATTAACCATAATTTACTCAAAAAAATTAAACTAAAAAATAAACTACGAGCTAAGAGTTACAAACATTCTAGTAACAGTCGTCTCCGGAAGCGCGTGAACCGTCTTACAAGCAGGTTGCATAAAGACACTCGTTTAAGTCAGGAACTTTTTTATAAAAATAGGCTAATAGCTGCATATGGTGACCTTAAAAAAGAATGGAATGTGGTTTATGACATCCTTCATCGGAATTCGGTCACCAATGCTAATTCTATTGTTTTAGATATCAACGGGGTGGATGTTTCTCACCCAGTGGACGTTGCTAATCACTTTAATTACTTTTTTGCTACAATCGGAAAAACTTCCTTGCCCAATAAAAACCCTACTAGCTGCACATGTAACATCAACCATTTTAATTCTGGAAATACTTCTCCAGGAAGTAGCTTCTCTTTTGACCCTATCTCTGGCACAGAGATCCTGAGGTTAGTAAACTCTTTGAAAAACAATAATTCATCTGGAAATGACAATATTTCGAATCGCATGTTAAAAAAGATTGCTCTCTATGTTGTTGACAGTTTAAAATATTTATGTAATTGTAGTATAGTTTCAGGAGTATTCCCAGAGGATCTGAAATGTGCTGTTGTTATACCACTATATAAGAGGGGAAATAGGAAAGATAAGAACAACTACAGAGCTATTTCTCTTTTGACATCAATTCGAAAGTTTTTGAGAAAGCTGTGAATTGTAGGGTCATACCTTATTTGGAAAAAATAAAATATTTCAGTCCTATGCAATTCGGTTTCCGATCAGGAGCTTCTACTGAAGATGCTCTTCTTGACCTATGTTGCTTTATGTATAAGTCCATGGACGAAAGAAAGTATTGTGGTAGTCTTTTTGTTGATATAACAAAAGCTTTTGACATGGTTGGAAATGTTCTTGGTTGGTTGGAATAGACAATTCTTTAAGCACAGATAGATCGATGGATTTGGGGGTCCCTCAAGGTTCAGTCCTTGGTCCAGTTTTATTTTTAATTTATATAAATTCTATATTTTCAATACCTTTCCTGGGTAAAGTCACTGCTTTTGCAGATGACTTGGCTATTGCATATGCGACAAACAATGCATTCAATCTTTTTGCGGATATAAATCATGATGTGCACCTGCTGGTTCGCTTCTCATAAGCTGATTGTTAGCAATAAGACCAGCTGATGTATTTCAGCCTCTCAGGCAAGGAAGTGCCAAGCAGTAATATTTCTTTTCATTCTGCAAGTTGTATGCGGTATGAACTTTATACTCATACATGTATTGATCAGGGGTCTCGAGTTGGCTATGCACTTGAATTTGATTGCGACGGAAAAGGCTTCAAGATCGAAGTGGTATCCAATCTTAAGTACCTGTTATAATAGATCAAAATTTGAGTTGGTCGTCCCATATCTCTACTATGAAACAATATCTGTTATCCACTCTGCGCTCATTTTATCGTCTTAAAAAACTATGTTCACACAGTGTGCTGAAAATGGTGTATTTTTGACTAGTACAATCTAAATTACAATATGGTATAAGTTGCTGGGGAAGTGTGTATAATAGTAAAACTCGTCCGCTCTAAATTCTGCAGAAGTGTCTCATAAGAAGAATATGTAACGCGAACCGCCTATCGCACACTATGAACCTTTTTAAACGGTTAAATATTCTGCCTGTGAGGCACTTGTATTTCTATAAAGTTTTAAAAATATTTTTTATGAGGTGTGGTTATATCTACGTAGTCCAATATACCCCCCACAAAGCAGCTCACATTCAAATGTTGTAGTTCCTGCTTCTCGTACCACCCTGTTTCGCAACTTCTACACAATAGTGTCCTGCATGGTTTTCAATAAGCTTCCCGAAGCTATACAAAGCATTAGGAGACTAACCGTTTTCTTGAAGGAGGTGAAATTATGGCTCCTTTGTTTGAATCATGATGATATAGAAGTTCTGTTGCGGCCTGTTACGTAAAGTGTTTCCATTTAAAAAGTTAAAAATTTAACAAATTTTATAATTAATTTATATAATATAATATAATATAATATAATATAATATCATCATCATCATCATCCTCCTCAACTCCTATTGGAGCATAGGGCCTCGACCACCGACTTAAATCTTATTCTGTTAGGTGCAGTTCTTGTGATGTCATTCCACGTCATATAATATAATATAATATAATTACTTGTATTTTCATTATATTTTTTGTCTTTCACTACCTCTGTATACTTCTTTCGTAGTAAGCACACTTGTAAATTGGAATTTGTTTAATTCTTCAACTTCTGTAACTCTTTTTACTTCATTAAATAGATTTTGTATTGCACCCCACAATGTTCAACATAGATTTATAGTTATTTAAAGAAATGGTGTTATCTCTGTCCTGTTATTTGGACACTAAACACCATTAACTGTTATCTTTTGCAAATTTTATATACATAAGTATACTTCTGTTTTGTGAATTGTATAAATTTAAGATTGCACAAGATAATAATGAATAAAAATGAATGAATGAAAAATCGTGGTGAAATTCGCATACGCCTGGAAGTCTAAAATAATCGTGGTGAAAGTCGCGTATGCCTGAAAGTATGCGAGGACGTGCATTGAGTTGGGCCTTCAACGAGGTGGAATTCTACAACACCTGCAACACTCAGGAGGCTAGCCATGAAGGTATGGCCTAATATTCTAAACAGTTCCACTTCTGCGTTACGTAGCTAAAATTTTTTGATCAAACATTGCACTGTCACCGAGTTTTAAACTATATTTCAGGTTTCAAGTCTCTAGATATCCAAGAAGTTAGTTAAAAATCGATTCCAAGATTCCCAATTTAAAACTAGTTTTCTCAATATCTCGATCCACGCGCCACCTAGCGGAATTTTTTTGATAAAATATTGCATTGTCACCGTGTTCTGACTAACGGTCTAAATTTCATGTGTCTAGCTCATCGGGAAGTTAGTCGCAAATCGATCGCAAGATTCCCCCATTTTAAAAGCATTTGCAGTTATCTTGACTAGCGCGCCACATAGCGGAACTTTGTTTTCTATAAGCTGTATTGTCACCAGGCCTCTAACTAAGTGCCAAGTTTCAAGTCTGTAGGCAACCGGGAAGTTAGTCAAGAATGGATTGAAAATTCCCAAACTAAAATGTTTTTTCTTACTATCTAGATCCGCATGCCACCTAGCTAATTTTTTTTTATCAAATTTCGCATTGTCACCAGGTTCTGACTGGGAGTGCCACAAAATGCCCGAAAAAAAAATCTCCAAACACAAAATCCCCAAGGAAAAAAAAATCCCCAAATAAGTAATCCCCAAAGTAAAAATCCACAAAGAAAAAATCCCCAAAATCAAAACCCCAAACAAAATTTCCATGGTTTGAATAAACAATATTACCGTCTAAAAAATAGCAAAAACATTGTTCGATCTGGGCTAAAATTCGTATTTATGTATGTATAACCATATTTTAATTTTATGACTATACATATTTTTACCTATGCATATGTGGAACTATTAATCGCAATAATTCAATCATACTAAATTGTAAGCCTCACCTATACTAAAATAAATGGGTGTACGGGGGTTGGGGATAACGTGGTAGACCCGTTCTGACTTACGGCTCAAGTTTCATATATCCAGCTCACCGGGAAGCTACTCAAAAATCGATTGCAAGATTCCCCTCCTTTTTCAGGGATTTGTAATTATCTCAATTAGCACGCCACCTAGCGGAACGTTGTTTTCTATAAATTGTATTGTCACCGGGTGTAGAACTATGTGCTAAGTTACAAGCCTCTAGGTAACCGGGAAGTTATTTAAAAATGGATTGAAAAATTCCCAAATTAAAATTAATTTTCCTAATATCCCGATCCATGCGCCACCTAGAGGAATTTTTTGATAAAATATGGCCTTTTCACCAGGTTCTGACTTACGGCTCAAGTTTCATATCTCCAGCTCACCGGGAAGTTACTCAAAAATCGATTGCAATATTCCCTGCGTTTTTTCAGGGATTTTCGTTTATCACGATTCGTCTGCCACCTGGCAGAATTTTGCTTTCTACGAATTGTAGTGCCATCGACTCGCAAACTATGTGCTAAGTTTCAAGTCTCTGGATCACCGAGAAGTTAGTTAAAAGTCGATCGCAAAATTTCCATTTTAAAATTAGTTTTCTGTATATCTCGATCCGTGCGCCACCTAGCGATTTTTTTTCACTTGCATTGTAATGTCCCCCAGATCTGAACTATGTTCTAAGTATCAAGTGTCTAGCTCAACGGGAAGTTACCAAAAAGACTTTTCTGTGGGTCAAAAATTCGTTTGGAAATGAGGGTACAAACATGAAAGGGACATAATATAAAGGTAGTAAAAAACATATTTTAGTCGCTTATAATATGCTATTAAAATCTGAATATATGTGTCCTTAAAAATATGCATTTTAGGTCCTTACAAGCACCCAAAATATGCTTTTATACTTCAAAAGTATGTAGTACAAAAAAGGCTTACAATTTGTGTTTGGCACGTAAAACGCCCAAGATATCATACACGTAACTGCCTATCCGAATGGACTCTTCAAAAGCTTTATGGAGGTTTATGCCATAACAACAATAAGAACAACCATAAAAACTATATATAAGAGTATATGTTTGTTTGTGACCGAATAAACCCCCGGCTTATCTAAACTGTCACACTTGTCCTTCGTCGATTTAAGCAAAGATTTCAGCTTTGTCTTTGTTTTTGGAACAACCTTAAGGTGTGATTTATTGAAAACTTTTTTAATATTGTTGAAATAATGTGCATCGTACGCGATACTACAAATAGCGTTGCCACCATTTTTGCCCACTGTATCGAAAAACGAGGTGCATTCTCTTCTTTCCTTTTTTATTTGGTGCCTCTTAATTAGCTGTATGATAATGTTAGGGCAGTACCCATTCATTTCAGCTATACTTATTATCTTCTCTTTTTCTCTTTTAAATGCGCTGCAGCTGAGCGGTACATTTACAAGGCGATGAGCCATAGAATTAAAAGCTGCCAATTTGTGGCAGTAGTGGTGGTTTGATTCAATTGGAATGAAACGCTCAGTGGATGTGGGTTTTCGATAAATATCGAATTCGATAAATCCGTCGATATTGTGTATAAGTTTGAGATCAAGGAAAGGTGGTACATTATCCTCTTCAGTTTCATATGTAAACTGTATAGCATTATCTATTGAATTAAACAAGTTAAGCGTGTTTTCTATTTGTTCCTTCTCAATAACGACCACGCAATCATCTACATATCGAAAATATACCCGTGGGAAAAGTGAGCTCTGGATTAATTGTTCTTCGACAGTGTTCATAAAAAGGTTGCATAAGAAGGGGCTTATATTTAATCCCATCGGTAAGCCATCGGTTTGCTCGAAGAATTCGCCTCTAAACTGGAAAAATGACTGGTTCACGCATAAAACGGTTAGTTCAAATAAAGCACCAGCGACCGAGGGATTAATGTTTTGCCTATCGAGCCAAGCAAGTAGCGCATCCAAGGCTCCTTTCTTCGGCACGCTGGAGAAATACGAGGATATATCGAATGACGCAAAGCATTCATTTGAGCTCAGTCGTACATCTCTTATTTTCGATACTAATTCCAAAGAATCCTTTATGGAAAATTCATCAAAGCTTTTGAGACTATTAAAATAATTGCTCAGCCATCTGGCTATATTAGATGTAGGGGAAGTATAACCGGCAATTATTGGTCGAAATGTATTTCCCGGTTTGTGCGCCTTGTATAGTCCATATAAACAGGGGACCCGCACATACGATCTATGCATTTTCATGTCCCACTGACGGCCGAAAAGTTCGGCATACTTTTTCCGGTGCTCCACAACTTCTCTCTTCATTTTTGGGAGAGGATTTTTTACATTTACGTATTTACCTTGCTCAATCAAAGCACGCATACCATTGTTGTAATCATCTTCATTCATCACAACAACCCAGTTTCCCTTGTCGGATTTCGTAATAAATATGTTCTTTTGGTTTAAAGATTTTACAGCGTTATGAAAATTATTGGATTGTTTAGAATTATTAGGGCCTGGTTTTCTTAGTAAAACTTGTTTTAGGCTAAATCGTACATTTTCGGCCTCATCAGGTTCTATCGAGTCAACGATCATATCCTCAATAGGTGAGCATTTATACGGCAAAGCGAAGTTCAACCCTTTATTTAAAAGCTCAATTTCATTTTCTTCCAGACTCATATCAGATTTGTTAATGATAAGGTCGGGTATAAATTTACTTGAAAAACTCATTGGCGGTTTCGTAACTCTTAGCTTACGCAACTTAAATCTTTTTATACGCATATATTGTTGGGAGAGACGATCTAATTTGCAACTTAACTTAATTAGTAAGTGATCCCAAACTATGGAGGAAAGCATGCAGGATATAGATTTATGTAATTTGTAAGCAATTAACTCACAAGAAGACAACTGCGCGTGCTTTTGCTAAGGACTTGACTCAGCCAATATACTTTTGCTTTTTCAATAGAAGATTTTCCCACTGGGCACTTTGTTTTACATTTAAAAGAGGTATCAATAAATTTTGGTATTATTTTTTGGCTTTTGCATTTGGATAAAAATCACACGTCTGACTTTAAACGACACATTTTCTCCTTGGTTAGTTGAAACTTTAACAACTCAGCTGGTTTGGTGACCGACATGATTATATGTTTGTTTTGAGTGCTAAGCGACGCAAATATCTGGCGAAAACGAAAAACACGTAAAACTCCTTTTCGTCACTTAATATATTTTTTATTGTATTATAAAAACAATAATACTTTTCAATACAAAATTGTTTCGGCACTCGCGTGGTGCCATCCTCAGTTGGTAGTGTTCAACTAAACATTCTCTAATACATATATCGCAGAATAAGTCCATAAATATTAAAAATATGCAAACATAATTTACTAAATACAGTAGCTACATATAACAAAAGTAATGAGAAAATGTGCAATGACAAGAACAATAACAATAGCAAGCAAATCATAAGTTTACTGTATGGCTGAAAAAAGAGTAGAGTACAGTGGGCCAATATCCCGATTCACCGCGAATATGTAATGATTCTAAGATATTTAATCTATTAATATTAGATTCCGATTTAATCACTTTACAGTCATCCTCACTCAATACGTGCTCGTTCAATAAAGCGTGCTCCGCAATTCCACTTTTCGGTTCAATATTTTTAATGTACTTCAAATGTTCGCTCATCCTGATACGTACAGTGCGAGTCGACTGGCCTATGTATTTTGCGCCACATACATCTCCGTCGTTATTGATTTGTGAGCATGTGACCGAATAAACCCCCGGCTTATCTAAACTGTCACACTTGTCCTTCGACGATTTAAGCAAAGATTTCAGCTTTGTCTTTGTTTTTGGAACAACCTTAAGGTGTGCTTTATTGAAAACTTGTTTAATATTGTTGAAATAATGTGCATCGTACGCGATACTACAAATAGCGTTGCTAGCCAGATGGCTGAGCAATTATTTTAATAGTCTCAAAAGCTTTGATTAATTTTCCATAAAGGATTCTTTGGAATTAGTATCGAAAATAAGAGAAGTACGACTGAGCTCAAATGAATGCTTTGCGTCATTCGATATATCCTCGTATTTCTCCAGCGTGCCGAAGAAAGGAGCCTTGGATGCGCTACTTGCTTGGCTCGATAGGCAAAACATTAATCCCTCGGTCGCTGGTGCTTTATTTGAACTAACCGTTTTATGCGTGAACCAGTCATTTTTCCAGTTTAGAGGCGAATTCTTCGAGCAAACCGATGGCTTACCGATGGGATTAAATATAAGCCCCTTCTTATGCAACCTTTTTATGAACACTGTCGAAGAACAATTAATCCAGAGCTCACTTTTCCCACGGGTATATTTTCGATATGTAGATGATTGCGTGGTCGTTATTGAGAAGGAACAAATAGAAAACACGCTTAACTTGTTTAATTCAATAGATAATGCTATACAGTTTACATATGAAACTGAAGAGGATAATGTACTACCTTTCCTTGATCTCAAACTTATACACAATATCGACGGATTTATCGAATTCGATATTTATCGAAAACCCACATCCACTGAGCGTTTCATTCCAATTGAATCAAACCACCACTACTGCCACAAATTGGTAGCTTTTAATTCTATGGCTCATCGCCTTGTAAATGTACCGCTCAGCTGCAGCGCATTTAAAAGAGAAAAAGAGAAGATAATAAGTATAGCTGAAATGAATGGGTACTGCCCTAACATTATCATACAGCTAATTAAGAGGCACCAAATAAAAAAGGAAAGAAGAGAATGCACCTCGTTTTTCGATACAGTGGGCAAAAATGGTGGCAACGCTATTTGTAGTATCGCGTACGATGCACATTATTTCAACAATATTAAAAAAGTTTTCAATAAATCACACCTTAAGGTTGTTCCAAAAACAAAGACAAAGCTGAAATCTTTGCTTAAATCGACGAAGGACAAGTGTGACAGTTTAGATAAGCCGGGGGTTTATTCGGTCACATGCTCACAAATCAATAACGACGGAGATATATGTGGCGCAAAATACATAGGCCAGTCGACTCGTACTGTACGTATCAGGATGAGCGAACATTTGAAGTACATTAAAAATATTGAACCGAAAAGTGGAATTGCGGAGCACGCTTTATTGAACGAGCACGTATTGAGTGAGGATGACTGTAAAGTGGTTAAATCGGAATCTAATATTAATAGATTAGATATCTTAGAATCATTACATATTTATGTAAACAAAAATGTCGCGGTGAATCGGGATATTGGCCCACTGTACTCTACTCTTTTTTCAGCCATACAGTAAACTTATGATTTGCTTGCTATTGTTATTGTTCTTGTCATTGCACATTTTCTCATTACTTTTGTTATATGTAGCTACTGTATTTAGTAAATTATGTTTGCATATTTTTAATATTTATGGACTTATTCTGCGATATATGTATTAGAGAATGTTTAGTTGAACACTACCAACTGAGGATGGCACCACGCGAGTGCCGAAACAATTTTGTATTGAAAAGTATTATTGTTTTTATAATACAATAAAAAATATATTAAGTGACGAAAAGGAGTTTTACGTGTTTTTCGTTTTCGCCAGATATATATAAGAGATAAAAATTAACTTTTATTCAATATTCAAAATATATGTATATATTTAGGTACAAGGAATCAAATTCAGAAAGTGTTTCATATAGTTACTAATGTTACATCCTTCTTCTTTTTTGTGGTACCTGTTAACTTTTTTTAATAAGTACTAGCAAATAAAAGGTTAAAATTAACTGTAGGGGACCTAGTCTACTGAATCAGGATTGAGTCAAGTGTTACCCTAATTCTCCTATGTAGGACTTAGTCCAAGATGAAGTGTGGATTTGAGTATTATCTTAGCTCTCCAGCCGCATTTGTCCGAGCATTAAAATGCACGCTTTGATTTCTGAATAAAGACAACCAGCAGGTTTAAGTCTGTAGTCAAGAATAATTTATTTTGGCTCATCGCCAGCTTTTATATGTTCACAGTGAAGTTCTTAATTCTACTCATGCTTACAAAATTGCTTAATTGCTAAATTGAACTTTGGAGTATTTCTCATATTCGATTTCCGCTTGAAATACATACAAATGCTTAATTGCTAATTGTTTCTCAAATAAGTGTGCCACTTGTAATGCGATCACACATTGTTAAGCTATGTGTCACAGGTGGCTCATAAGTAAAGCTATGCAATCGAGACATCAAACCTGTTGACTCAGCAATACGTATCGCGTGCATTAGTGTGGTCAGGCACACTACACCCTACTCCCTAAGAAAAATGTAAACTAAGTAATTGTAGTTTCTTAAAATATAGATTAATTTATATTCGGTTATATCTTAGTGGGTGTTTATATGGTAAATTATTTATGTAAATATATAGAAAATTATAAGTAAATTATTTATGTAAATATATGGTGAATTATTTATGTAAATATATAGAGAAAATTTTTTTTTATGTAAATATGTGTTGAATTATTTATGTAAATATATAGAGAAAAAATATTTATGTAAATATATGTTGAATTATTTATGTAAATATATAGAGAAAAATTATTTATGTACATAATTGAAAAATTACTATTATAATTTTTTTTTTTTACTTACTCCTATCTTTAACAAACTTCTGGTAACACTACGGACTCAATCAGTCTATTTGAGGTCCTCATGGACCGGCCAGTTCAACCTACCTACCTATCTTTAACTAAATTATTATTATGTACAGTTATTTCCTTTTTGTTCTTTACAATTCTGCTATTTGGCCCATTTTGTCTAATTATTTTATAGTGTCCTTCAAATGGTGCTTCTAATTTTCTTTTGTTGCCTACTTTCAAGTAAACATAATCATTCACTGTAAAGTTTGCTTTGTTTACTTTAGTTTGTTTTTCTTTAGCTCTTATTTTGCTTTCTTGAAAATTTTTAGCAGCATTGTCATGTCCATATCTAAGCTTTAGCTTTAATTCATTCAAATAATTGTCTATGCTGTACACTTTTTCTTTGGTGCTTATTATTTCATTCGGTAATGCACATAGTTTACCAAATACAAGCTCAAAGGGGGAATACTTCGTTGACGTGTGTGGTGTCGAATTGTAAGAGTACATATAGTATGGGATGAGCTCGTCCCAATTATTCATGTTTTCAGTGTCATTAAATACTCATTCAATACTCTATGGTTTCGTTAAATTGAACCTAACGTCTCATGATGAAATGGAGTTAAATGCCCTTTATTTATTTTTAATTGTTTGCATATATTCTTTAGCAACTCATTCGTGAATTGTGTGCCTTTGTCAGTTTTTATTTTTCGCATACACCCATACTTCAAAATAAACTGTTCGAAAATTGCCTTTGCAACCGTTATTGCGTCTTTTGTTTCAAGGGGAATTATGACGACAAACTTTGTAAGCTCACACTGTAATGTCAGCATATAACGGAAATTTTTGGGTGGTCGAAGCGGTCCGATCGTGTCAATCACGATTTCCTCAAAATACGTTGTTGGTGTGTCAGTGACATTGTATTCTTCTTTTGTGTATCGTGTTACTTTTGCTTTTGAATCTTCTTCTTTTTTCTTTGAAGTTTGCAGATTCTTCTTCATTGCCCTGGTCACAGTGTTTATTCTGTGCTTGGGAATCATCTCTTTCAGCTTTTCCGTGTTAAGCTGAATTCGTGAGAGTACATCAGCATTAGTGTTCATTTTGCCTTGCTTATATACAATGTCAAAGACGTAGTCCATCAAATCGACTCGTATTCTCGTCATTTTGGATGAAGGCTTATTGTGTGTGAACAAGCTTACCAATGGCCTGTGGTCTGTGTATACGGTGAACTTTGTGCCGTACAGATAAGGCCTAAAATGATTTATACCCCAATGAATTGCCAATAATCCCTTTTCTATTACTGACTTGTTTAATTCATGTTTGTTTAGGAATATACTTGCATATGCAATAGGTCTATCTTTCCCAACTTCACCTTGTGATAGTACCGCTCCTAGGACAAAGTTGGAAGCATCAGTAGTTAGTATAAATCGTTTTGAGAAGCCAGGATACGAAAGAATCGGTGTAGAGAGCAGATTGTCTTTCAACTTGTGGAAGGCTTTCTCTTGTTCGCTGTTCCAGCAGAATGGTTGGTTCTTCTTTAGCAGTTGCTTCCGTGGTCGTGCTATTTCTGCAAAATTCTTTATAAATCGTCTGTAGTAATTACAGAATGTTACAAAACTTCTTACTTCATCGGCGTTTCTTGGTTTAGGATAGTTTTCAACTACACTTTGTTTGCTGGAATCAGTTGTTACGCCTTTATTTGTGATTAGAAGGCCCAAGTATGTGACTTTTGGTTTCAAAAATTTGCATTTTGCAGGATTGAGTTTCAGGTTATATTTGTGCTCATGCAGGTCCTTCCCAAATATAATTACGTCATCTACATAGAGAAACGCCGCTTCAGTAAGTCCGCTGAGCGCAATCGACAACATTCTCTGGAAACTATTTGTCGAGATTTTCAATCCGAATGGCAACCTTTTGAATTGGTAGTGTCCTTTGCTTGTTGAAAATGCTGTTAGCTTTTTTGAAACATTGTTCAATGGAATTTGGTGAAATGAACTTGTCATGTCTAATGTGCTGAAGTATTGTGCTCCTTTGAGCTTGTCCAAAACGTCATCCAAGCGGGATATTGGAAATTTATCATCCACGATCTTTTTATTTAATGATCTAATGATCTCAGCAATATGTATCGCGTTCATTAGTGTGGTCAGGCACACTACATAACATTTTTCAGGTAATATTCATGACTTCAATATAAACATTATGTAAATAGATTTAGAAATGAATAGCGGTTCAGCTTTTGTTAAAAATTCAGGTACAGTTAAAGCTATAAATGAACAAATAAGGAAGGCTAAGTTCGGGTGTAACCGAACATTACATACTCAGTTGAGAGCTATGGAGACAAAATAAGGGAAAATCACCTCGTAGTAAAATGAACCTAGGGTAACCCTGGAATATGTTTGTATGACATGTGTATCAAATGGAAGGTATTAAAGAGTATTGTAAGAGGGAGAGGGCCTTAGTTCTGCAGATGGACGCCATTTAGGGATATCGCCATAACGGTGGACCAGGGCTGACTCTAGAGTTTGTTTGTACGACATGGGTATCAAATGAAAGTGTTAATGAGTATTTTAAAAGGGAGTGGGCCTAAGTTCTATAGGAGGACGCCTTTTCGAGATATCGCCATAAAGGTGGACCAGGGGTGACTCTAGAATTTGTTTGTACAATATGGGTATCAAACGAAAGGTGTTAATGAGTATTTTAAAAGGAGTGAGCCTTAGTTCTATGGGTGGATGCCTTTTCGAGATATTGTCATAAAAGTGGACCAGAGCTGACTCTAGAATTTGTTTGTACGATATGGGTATCAAATGAAAGGTGTTAATAAATATTTTAAAATGGAGTGAGTCTTAGTTCTATAGGTGGACGCATTTTCGAGATATCGCCATAAAGGTGGACCAGGGGCGACTCTAGAATTTGTTTGTACGATATGGGTATCAAATGAAAGGTGTTAATGAGTATTTTAAAAGGACGTGGGCCTTAGTTCTATAGGTGGATGCCTTTTCGAGATATCGCCATAAAGCTGGACCAGGGGTGACTCTAGAATTTGTTTGGACGATATGGGTATCAAATGATATCAAGTGTTAATGAGTATTTTAAAAGGGAGCGGGCCTTAGTTCTATAGGTGGACGCCTTTTCGGAATATCGTTATAAAGGTGGACCAGGGTTGACTCTAGAATGCTTTTGTACAATATGGGTATCAAACGAAAAGTGTTAATAAGTATTTTAAAAGGGAATGGGCCTTAGTTCTATGAGTGAACGCCTTTTCGGGATATCGCCGTAAACGTGGACCAGGGGTGACTCTAGAATGCGTTTGTACAATATGGGTATCAAATGAAAGGTGTTAATGAGTATTTTAAAAGGGCGTGCGCCTTAGTTCTATAGGTGGACGCCTTTTCGAGATATTGTCATAAAGGTGGACCAGGGGTGACCCTAGAATGATTTTGTACAATATGGGTATCAAACGAAAGGTGTTAGTAAGTATTTTAAAAGGGAATGGGCCTTAGTTCTATTCGTGGACGGCTTTTCGGGATATCAACATTAACGTGGACCAGGGGTGACTCTAGAATGCGTTTGTACAATATGGATATCAAATGAAAAGTGTTAATGAGTATTTTAAAAGGGAGTGGGCCTTAGTTCTAAAGGTGGACACCTTTTCGAGATATCGCCATAAAGGTGGACCAGGGGTGACTCTAGAATTTTTTTGTACGATATGGGTATCAAATGAAAGGTGTTAATAAGTATTTTAAAAGGGAGTGGGCCTTAAATCTATAAGTGGACGCCTTTTCGAGATATCGCCATAAAGGTGGACCAGGGGTGACTCTATAATGTGTTTGTACGATATGGGTATCAAATTAAAGGTGTTAATGAGGGTTTAAAAAGGGAGTGGTGGTAGTTGTATATGTGAAGGCGTTTTCGAGATATTGACCAAAATGTGCACCAGGGCGACCCAGAACATCATCTGTCGGGTACCGCTAATTTATTTATATATGTAGTACCACGAACAGTTAGCCTTCCAAGATTCCAAGGGCTTTTGATTTCGCCCTGCAAAACTTTTTCGTTTTCTTCTACTTAATATGGTAGGTGTCACACCCATTTTACAAAGTTTTTTTCTAAAGTTATATTTAGCGTCAATAGACCAATCCAATTACCATGTTTCATCCCCTTTTTAGTATTTGGTATATTATTATGGCATTTTTTTCATTTTTAGTAATTTTCGATATCGAAAAAGTGGGCGTGGTCATAGTCGGATATCGTTCATTTTAAATAGGGATCTGAGATGAGTGCTCAGGAACCTACATACCAAATTTCATCAAGATACCTCAAAATTTACTCAAGTTATCGTGTTAGCGGGTAGACGGACGGATGGAAGTCTATATCTATCTCGATTCCTTTATACCTGTACAACCAACCGTTATACAATCAAAGTTCTTTTTTATTTTTTTTTTATACAAAATTGAGCTCTGCTCAACTGAGTATAAAAAAAAATAAATGTAAGGCGCGATAACCTCCGAAGAGATCTAAGGCCGAGCTTCTCTTCCAATTTGCGTCGTGCTCCTCTTGATTTTCCCTACAAATTGGCCGGACGGGACCTACATGTTTTATGCCGACTCCGAACGGCATATGCAAGGCAGATGAGTTTTCACTGAGAGCTTTTCATGGCAGAAATACACCCGGAGCGCTTGCCAAAAACTGCCGAGGGGCGACCCCGCTTAGAAAAATTTTCTTCTAATTTAAAAACTTTATTTCTAAAATTTTGATGTTGCTTTGCCCGGAGTGCAAACCCAGGGCATACGGTGTGGTAGGCGGAGCACGCTACCATCACACCACGGTGGCCGCCAGTTTAAGTTACAATAGTTAGTTATAGTTACAATAAACAACAGTTAAAGTTATAGTTACAATAAATAACAAGGTGTTTCGCAAGATTTTCAAAACAAAAGTTTTGTCTGTTGTCAGCTCTACATCAACCGGAGTAATCGATGCATACCCAAAAGCCAAAGTTTCATCAACTGTACACTTTTCAATAACATCGTTTGAGTTATTTACTTGATCTACAAAAATTGTTTCCCCTATTTTCTGTAACACTGTAAAACCTTTATTTTGTTGTAATACTTCTGTGAATTTGGTTTGCACTGTTGTAACACCAACGGGATAAGTTAACTCCTTGGCGCGCAGGACTATTTTTATTTGTTCGCAGAGTGACAAACCGGTCGTTTGGAGTTCTGTAATTAGAACTGGCCAGGAATGCAAAATTTTATTGAATAAAAAAAATTTGTTGGCGTACCGTAGCATCAGATAGCAATTCTTGGGCAACTTTAATGCACTAAGACTCCTCACAATTTAAAGCACTAACAACTCGTTTGATTTTTTCAAAGTTTTCCGCATAGTACTGAACATCTTGCAGCCAAGTTCGCCAACGTGTAATGATAGAATGCGGAGGTTATGGCGAATCTGGCCCCATTTCTTTGAAAAGTGTTAAGCGTGAAGGCGCTTTTACATTTGCAATTAACTTGTCAACTTCAGGGTATTGATCCGTAATTTTCTCACAAACACGATGTAGTGCGTGGGCTAAACATGTTAGCTCCGTAAGCTTTGGGTAGAATACTGAGATAAACTTGCCTGCTTTAGTCATGTACGGTGCTGCATTAGTTACAAAGAGCAAACTTTTGTCTTCAAGCTTAACTGTGTTCAGCAACATCTGTTTCGATGGTTTTTCTATATCCAAGATACCAATTAACACTTTTTGCTACGTAGCGGCCAACGCTGTCAGCAATTTCATCAATAGAAACGCATAAAAACTTATTTTTCACTTCATTCTTGATGTTAGAAATTGTTTACTTATAAATCCGATCAATATTACGTCGCAATGTTGTTTCCGATGGTAAAGTTTTCTCCAAATATTTTTCAAAAAATAGTCTTAGACTATTATTTCTCATTTTGTGCAAGGGAATGTCAGCACACATAAAAGCTTCACACATATCTTTCGCGAACTGTTCACTCTGTGAAACAGTATGTATTTTGTGTAAGCATTTGCTGAATGTCGTTCGTTTTCTTGGCCTGGAGAGTCTTATGTGGATTTCCTTCCAAATGCTGTTTAAAACATAATTTATCCAACGCAACAGTTTTGTTGCACACCTTACACAAGAGAGTTCGTCCATCAGTCTGAAAATCTGGGAAACGCTGTACATATAAGACAAGCTTCGTTGCATGTTTTGAAGCTATTCAAAGTTTAATGCTGAAACATCAACAAGTCGATTGAAATGATGTTTGGCTAATTTTACTGCGGCTTCCTATAAGCCGCCATAATGAGGAGATGTTCCATTCGATTCCATACTTGCGCATTGTTCGTAAACCGCCTTAGGGTAGAAGGGGGAGGCTTCGACATGAGGGAGGCTTCGACTTTTTCAAATTTGGCCGCCGTTATTACTGCCATTGTTCTTATTCCACCAATAAACAGTAACCAAATTGAGTGTGACGCTGTCATGAAAGCTATTCGGTGCTTGTTTAACGGCGATAGTATGCAGACGAGATTTTTTATTTTTGAAAAGTGTTGATGTAAAAATTGCTGGTAAGTATTCGCGTGTAAAGTGTACAATATAGAATATATAACATGAGTTTTCTGCCCATTAATATTGCAATAAAATTAAGATTTATTGCTTTTAAAGACTTTTTCAATAACACTAAGATGTATATTTTGGAGCGAAAAATCTGAAATAAGTGCACGGGGGAGGGTTCGACAATATATTTTGGGAGGCTTCGACAAAGTTTTTACTTAGCAAGTAATATTTTACAGCCATCAAGATGCCAAATATCTACAAAAGAAAGTTCCATGAAAAGATCATCAACGAAGACAAAATGAAAAAAAGCCATCGAGGAGATAAAACAAAAAAAAAGAACCCCATCAAGCGCTGCTCGGAAATATAACTTGAAGCGGACAACACTAATATCTCGAATTTCAAAAGAGCAAACAAATATGGGAACTGTTAAAGATTTTCAGTCGAAGTTTTCTTCCAATCAAGTACTTACAGCTGCCCAGGAAAAAGACTTAACGGTTTACTTCAAGAAATGTTAAAATCTTCATCATGGATTGACGTATCACTTGGCTAGACGATTTGTTTTTGTTTTTGTTATTATGTTCACTGACAAAAGAAATTTCTTTTACACTGGTGTAGTCGTGGAAGTTGAAAATTCGACGTGCGTCGCGAAATTCCTCAGACATCCAAATAAAACCCAATATTTCTATGAACCGATTGTAGAAAACAGAAACTTTGTTTCAAAGCAGGATATAATAAGTATATTGCCCACAACTGAACATTTACCAGGAACTTCACGTGCGCAAAGCAAGTTTATTTTTAACTTTGATTTTTCAAATTTAGATGTTCTTTAAAAGTGCAGTTATACTTTTATTTTTCGCTTAAATTTTTTTATGTTTTTGTTCGAAAAATTTGTTACTGTATTGAAATAAATAACATCAAATATGAATTAAAAATCGTATTTAGAGTTTTCTCCAACATCCTTTTTTTATTTTGCTGGTTAAATTGCTATATTTGATAAATGTCGAAACCTCACACCCAATGTCGAAGCCACCCAGATGACTGACGAAGCCTCCCCGAAAAAGGGAGGTTTCGTCATATTTTTTGTTTTTGGTTATTTGATTATAACTTAGAAAAAAAAGCATGTGGAATACTAACCACGAAGTGTCATAAACATACATGGCATCGGTAATTATGAAAGGAATTAAATATTTCTCATTCTAGTTTCTCTAAAAAAATCATTTTCTCTTAACCTGTCGAAATCTCCCCTCTACCCTACATGCTCTTGGCTTAAAAACAGATTAGCTACCTTGAATAGTTTATTCTTTGCTCCAACAAAGTTAGTTGCAGTGGCTGACAATATTGTATGTGGTCTACCTCGCGTAAAAATAAATCCTTTTCAGACTGCGAGAAATTAGAAAGTTGTCGAATCTTTAACCCATTTCAAATTAACGGCTTTGGTTGAAAAACAAAGAAATATGCATATATGGCATTTCATTGGAGGCCTGTTCCTTACTTTAAATTTGTAGAAAAATGGACCACACAAGTCTACTCCGGTAATAAAATAGTAGAAGATAACGAATTTCCCATTAAATATTCCATAAGTTTAGGTTTGGACCGAATACAACGCACGCATTTTTTAATGCTTCGACAACTAGGGAAAAATGCTAATAATTGGATCCGTCACTGGGTGACATTTTGGCAAAATAATTGGCTGTTTTGCTGAATAATCCAAATTTGGATTTTGAAGGTCTCCGCCATATCGAAGAAGCCCACGCTCGTCGAGGAAAGGATTCAATGAACGAATTTTTGATTTAGCCTTTATGGCTTTTGTAGATTCCAGTGCCCTGTATTCGTCTTGGAGATGTGTCCTTTGAATTATGCGACCAAGTATAAAAGTACCTTCTTGTATTTCCTCAGTGCAGAGTAAACCAGACTGACTAATTGCAGACGGATGCGTATACTCTCTGTAAACGTTAAAATTAATTAATAAATTTGCAATTTAAAGAGCTATCTGATATAGTAAAGAACAGAAATTTACGCTCGCGAAGTGCAAGTAAGTATTTTCTATCTAGAAAAGGAAATTTCAGCCAATCGCGCTGATGGAATGATAGCCAATATTTCCACAATGGCATGTTTAAAAACTCGTTTGGGCTACACGTCTTCAGAGAATGTACATGACACCACGCCAATCCTTTAGTAAGATTTTGAATTATATCGATTCGGTTTGCTACAGATGTATTGAAGTTTGCGGGTTCGTTATTCAGCTACGAAAGAACAATTGTGGAATCAGAACAACAATAAACCTTTCTTTTAAAATTTATTCAATTTATTACCTTTGATATCAACTCAGAAAAGGCATTGCGCTAGAGGGCTCGAGCGTTGGTACTGTGAGTGTTTTTAGTGAATCCACGCTTGATTTGGAGCTAAGCAGATTGGTTTGAATATGCCTTTGTTTTCTGCTCGTATGTATATACAGGCGCCATAAGCGGCAGTATTGGCATCGGAAAATCCACGTACTTGTAAATCCCCGTCCAGTAGGAGTAAATATCGGTCAAAACTGAAGCGAGTAACTAACTTGTATTGTTCGCATATTTCAAGCTAATACACTTTCATGCCAATACAGCTTTTCCTTCCACAATTGCTGGAAGAAAATTTTGGCTTTGGCCGTTACAGGTCCAATGGATCGTAGAGCATTTTCACACAGCGATACATTTTACAAAAGTCTAAAATTGATCCAATTGAAATCGAAGTAAAAGGTCAAATAGTTAAGTTTGAATGTTATGGCCTTTCATTAGGATTCAATTTAACGAAAGTTCATTACTGGTTGTTGCAGAACCATCAAACACTACACGCAATGCTGTTGTTGTATTATCAGCTTTCAACACGCAGTGATGCCGCAAAAAACAGATGGGAACTTCTCTCGGTAAAGAAAGAACGACCGACATGTACTCTTAAAAGACGAGTATTACTGTTTCAGTTCATAATTGCGCTGCTGAAATTTCTTCTCTAGGCTTTAAATCGATTTATAGCCTCGTTATATGAGTCGCATAACTGAAAATGTGAGTGGTGGTGGTGTGGTGAGTTAGTTAGTTAGCTTAATCTTCACACAAATCTTGACTTCTTCTGGTGTAGTCTGTTCTTCAAGTTTGTATATAATTTGGTTTTTTGCAAAGTGAGTAAACTTTCAGCTTAGCGAATTTCGCCGACGCATAGCAATTCAAAAAATAAACTAGCTCCCATGAGCGTATCAATGCGCTGAGGCTCGAAAAATAATGGGTCCGCTAAACTTATTGTAACGAATCTTAGGAAATTCCGCTTATTTGAAACCTACTGCTAACGTTCGAATCGCTAATCTATTGAATAAATAACTCCAATATTCAATAATGCAAAATGGTCTTTTTTAGACTACTTTGAAAATATTTCACAATAACACTTATACTTCACAACCAATAGCGTGCTTAAATCAAAACTGATTAGTCATGCCTCAGCTTGCGCTGTTTTATACTCTCTGTTGCCTCGTCTACATATTTCTACTAAGGTCTAGACGTTTCGCCTTCTCTAATCTCCCGCTTGGTTACCAGAGTTATATATATGTATATTTGTAGTTTGTAGCCATATGCGTGTGTTTATGTGAGTACTACTTCGGCTAATCATTACATGCGTTTTTGAATATCTCTCCCTTGCCTGTACACTCCTCTTATCAAGTGCATTACACCGGCCATGTACACCAAATTCGATGAAGAATAATTTGGGTTACCTTCTCCTCTTTAGGTTAGCGCGGAGGGCGCCGCCTCCATATAGTTGAGCTTGTACGGTTTATGATGATTGTCTGGGCGGTCTCCTCCGCCAGGCACACATGCGATACAAATTAAAAATCTCTTTTTCTTTTAAGTTTAACTCACGTTTATTTTTAATCAATAACTTTTTTGACGAGCATGTCTTAAATGTATAGCTGCCAAATTTATAATGATGGCGGTGAAACATGAAAATGCCGAGCCATCATTGCCAATCGTCATTTTCATGTTTCACCCCACACATATACCTTGTTCACTCTTACATGCTATATTACAATAATTTATAACATATTATGGTGTCTTTTATTCTTTATGTGTATGGTATTAACAATTGCATTTGCCATTGTGAGCAACGGTGTTGCCAGTTGATTTAAAAAAGATAATTTGGGGGATTTTACCCTTACATCACCCTTTTTGGGGAAAAGCAGAATTGACAAAGTGATCAGTTTTGTCACATTCATCTTGCCCATAAACTTATAAAAATTGTTGCGAACAAACAAATATATTTATATTAGGGTCTACCTCCCCTTTTGAATTCGTTGCTTCGGAACCATTTTTATTATTAATTGAAAAAAAAAGAACATAGAACTAAAATACTTGAATTTTAGTTACATTTTTGTTTAAATATTCTGTTTGTTGTTTGTGTTTTTTTTTTTTTGATTTTTTCTTTGTACAATATTTACATTTTAATATCGATATATGTACATGTTATATATGTAGTTAACTTGAATTTTTTTTGTTTTACAGCTTTTCCTATACTTTTGATAGCTTACACGTGTATGAATAATTTTGATGATTTACATTTTTTCATATGGGTGTACAAAATTGTGTGTTATTTTTTTGTTTTTATGTATTTTTGTGCCTTCGTGGCTATTGAAAAATGAAGAAAATGAAACTATTGCTAAAAAATTTTTAAATTTTTCTTTCAACCCAATTTAAAGTTTAATCAGGGTATAGAAGTAATGTTAATTTACTTTACTTAGGCGATTCTTATGTACTACTTTTTTTTGTTTTTAACTTCATCGAAAATAGTTACGTTAGGTTCGTAAATTTTAGTTATAATAAACGGACCTTGATAAATATTTTCGTGTTTATGATGTGGTTCTTTCTGTAAAAGTACTTTATCTCCGATTTTGACAACTAACGGACGAGCCGTTTTATAATAAAGATTTTTACTTTGTAACTTATTTTTATTTATTACATTTTGTGCGTTTCCTGCATTCTAAACTTAACTTCTTTGGCATAGTTTTCGACATTATAGATCGGGTAAATTTTTTCTTTACTTAATTCATTCGGAAAAGTTGCCTTTTTCCCAAAAACTAACTCGAAAGGTGAAAATTGATTGTCGCAAACTGTGCTACTCGTAGTATTGTGTAGGAAAGTAAAGTATTTTAAATAAACATCCCAATCAGAAAAAGTATCTTTCAAATATGCACGTAAGTATTCATTAAAAACTCTATGATTAGGTTCAATTGTGCCAACAGTTTCGTGATGGTATGCAGTTGAAAAGTTATGTTTAATATTTAAAAGTTTAGTTAATTCTTCGAATAATTAATTTATAAATTCTGTACCTAAATCTGATTTTATGGTATTCAGTGTGCCGTATGTTAAAATGAATCCTTCAAAAATTGTTGAAGCGATTGTTTTTGCTGATTTGTCTGGCACAGCGACTGTTACCAAATGATGGTAAGTGCGAAGTTGTTACCATATTTGGACTCAGGTAGTGATCCTATTGTGCCGATTAATAGTATATCGAATGGTTTACAAAGAGTTGGTGTTAAAACAAGTTTTTCTTTTGTTTAAGGTTTAACCTTGTTTAAAAGACAATCTTTACAATTTTTGATATATTTCGATATATCACGAGTCATATCTTTCCAATAAAATTTTGTTCGTAGTTTTGCGTAAAGTCTTTTCATTCCGCAATGTCCACCAGGAATGGGATCATTATGGTAAACTTTCATTAGCTTTAATTTTGTGTCTTCATCTGTTACTGTCTCCATTGGATCTGTTAAGATAATTTCTAATGATTTTAAAATTTTATTTCCAATATTTTTTAAATTTGTAATAGTATAATGTTCGAACAAAATATCGTTTTTAGGCCATTCAATCTGCTTAATTTGCGTTTGCCGGCTTCTGATTCAAGCCTCGAAAGTAATTTCTCTAAAGTCATTATTTCGTTAACAAGTCCAAAATTAAGTAACTCGAGTTTCTTACGTTTAATATGTGCAAAAATTCTTAAAGTTTTTGTTTTATTATTTTTATCGTACGTAATTGCAGATCTTATCCGTGGAACTTTTTTCGAAAAATTAAATGAAAATTTGTCGTAGACATGTAAAGTAAGTTGTTTTTCGTCGTTTTTGTCTGTTTTCCTAGGAATGTTATTGTCTTTTTGCCGTTTTGTCATTGATCTTGTCTGAACTGCTAAAATTTGTTTGCTCGATTCCTTAATCTCATCGATTGTAATACGTGATAGTGCATCAGCACCAACGTTTGATTTACCATTTATGTAAACTATAGTAAAGTTATATTCTGCTAATTCTAACCTAATTCTCGAAAGTTTTAACGATGGTTCTTTCATATTGAATAGGTATACTAGAGGTCTATGATCTGATTTTACAATGAAATGGGTGCCATAAACGTATGGTCGAAATTGCTTGATTGCAAAGTAAATAGCTAAAAGCTCTAATTCTATTATTGCTTTTTTCTGCTCTGCTTTATTAAATGCTTTAGAAGCGAAACAAATTTGTAAATCACTGCCTTGCTGTTCTTGACTCAAAATAGCGCCATATCCAGTTGGGAAGCATCAATGGTAATAATGAATTGTTTAGTAAAATCTCGATATTGAAGTAATTCTGGTGAAAGTAATGCTGCTTTCAAAGATAAAAATGCTCTTTCGCACTCAACATCCCATATAAATTCAACTCTTTTTCTGCTTAATCGATTTAGAGGCGCTGCCAGAGACGCAAAATTAGGTATAAACCGTCTGTAATAGTTTGCAAGCGCGACGAATCGTTGTACCGCGTCTTTATCAGTCGGTTTTGTATATTTTTTAACTGCGCTTATTTTTGAGTCGTTTGGCAACAAACCTTTGGCTGAACATTTATGACCAAAAAATGTAATTTCTGGTCGTAAAAAGTTGCATTTATTTGGGTAAGGCTTGAGATTGGAAGACCTACAAGTATCGACAACTTTTGAAAGATTTTTAATATGGTGTGCTTCACTACAACCTATGACGATAATATCGTCGACGTATGAAAATGCGACGTTAGGTGGTATGCCCGAAAAAGCTTTTATCATCATTCGTGAGAATGAATTAGGTGCTATATTTAAACCGAATGGAAGCACTTTCCATCTAAATGCACCTCGGTCAGTGCTGAAAGACGTAATGTCACGTGAGTCAGGATGCAAGGGGATTTGATGAAGTCCAGAAAAAAGATCTAATGTGGAAAAATACTTTGCCCTGCCAAGATTGTCTAAAATATCGTCAGCTCTAGCTAGAGGAAATTTATCAGAAATGAGTTTTTTGTTTACTGCGCGAAAATCTACGCACATGCGATATGCTTTCTGACCATTAGTATCCTTCTTTGGGACTACACTCAAAGGACTATTGTAATTCGAATAACTGGGTTCAATCAAATTGTTGTCTAACAATTTATTTACTTGGCGATTTATTTCTTCGCGTTGAGGGTGTGGCAATCGATGATTTTTAACATATACCGGTTCGTTGTCTGTCAGTCTTAATTTTTGCTCGTAGAAGTTATTTAAAGTCATTTTGTCCGTGTCAAGAGCGAAAATGTAGGCATAATCTATGCAAAGGTCAATTAATTTACTATGAGCATGTTGAGGTACTTGATTTTTTAAAATTGAAGTCAGTTTTTTCGTACGTTTGTCTTCTGTTTCTGTCTTGTTAATTGTGTAAACATTTTAGTGTGAAAGTTTTTCTGTCCGAATACTTTTTCTTTTCACATACTTGACATCATCGGTGGTGTTTATGACTTTGATTATTGGGTTTCTGTAATTAACAATGCACCTAGCTGTAAAAACGCCTTTTTCAATTTCCTGCGAGTCCACGAAAAGTGGCTCGGGTGAATCTCCTAAATCAAAAAGTCTGAAAATTTCACATCTGGGAGGAAATATAGGAAAATAAAGAATAAATATTTCCTATTGAAATTTAAATATAAATGTATTTTATTATTTCACAATGAAAAATATTTAATGACTGACTCAACTATGAAAACTTGTTGAACAATATAAAATTTAAATGTTAGTTGCTAAGCAACACTTTTGTTCTGAAAACTTGAACTGCACCGCCACACTACCCCCCTTGGTAGAGAATTTGGATACAAATCCAAAATTTCTCGAAATCGAATTTTCCTGCCAGACCGGGTCGTGCATTCTGGAACTGGTACATTTGTAGGAACAGGAGCAGGTACAGACGTTGAAACAGGATCTGATGTAGAAGTAGCAATAGGTGTTGAAACAATGTCATCTTGAATAACAAAAGCTGGTTTTACACGATCAATAGAGACCTTAGTTGGTTCATTTCGAATTTTTAGTGTGACTGTTTTTTTATCACGATTAATTATTTCATACGGTCCGTTGTATGGAGGCTGGAGTGCTTTAAGAAATGGTCCAACTTTGAGAAAGGCGTGACTGCATTTCGAAAGTTCCTTGAAAACCAAAACTCCAGGTTGACAGTGTCTTGATGCTGGAAGTGGACGTAATCGCGACATAAATTAACGTAAACTTGAAAGAAAACTGCTTGTATCATCGGAAATTTTATGTCCAAAACTCGAAGAAAGAAATTCAAATGTCAAACGAATCGTCTCACCATAAACCATTTCAGAGGAAGTAGCCTTGATATCTTCTTTAAAAGCTGAGCGAATTCCAAGTAGAACTAGAGGCAAAGCCCGAACCCAGTTAATGTCGGAATGAGCCATGATTGCGGCCTTCAAGTGACGATGTAATCGTTCGACTAAACCATTTGCAGCAGGATGCCAACTTGTAGTGAAATTATGTCGAATTCCGAATTGTTTAACAAAAATTTCGAAAAGATGAGAAGAAAATTGAGCTCTACGATCTGAGGTTATAATTTCAGGAACGCCAAAACGAGATATACAACAATCCAAAAGTGCATGAGTCACATTAACTGCAGTTCTGTTCTGCAAAGGATATACCTCAGGCCATCGAGTAAAACGATCGATGACAGTCAAGCAATATCGAAAAGAACATGCAAGTGGAAGTAGACCAATCAGATCAATGTGAATATGGGAAAATCTCTTTGTTGGAGCTTCAAAATTTTGAAGTGAAGCATGAACATGGCGTGAAATTTTTGATCGTTGACAATCATTACAAGCACGAGCCCAATTTCGACAGTCTTTATTCATTGACGGCCACACAAAACGATCGCTAATTAGCTTCAGCGAAGCATTGGCACCTGGATGGCTCAGGTTATGTAGCTGATCAAAAACAGAACGACGAAACGGTGATGTGATGAAAGGCCGAGCTTTTCCTGTTGATGTATCACAAAACACAGTAAGTGAGGAACCAGAGAGAAAAATTTTCTAGGGTAATTCTCTTAAGTTCATCGTCTTCTTCTTGAGATTCAACCAGTAACTTGTAATCCAACGGTGCAGAAACAGCTTCAACTCGTGAGAGTGTATCTGCAACGAAATTATCGGCTCCTTTGATGTGCTGGATATCAGTTGAAAGTTCCGCAATGAATGAGAGTTGTCTGAGTTGAACCGGTGGAAGTTTTTCACGTTTTTGTTGACAAGCGTAAATCGATGGTTTATGATCGGTGTAAATCGTGAATGAATGTCCTTCCAAAAAATGACGAAAGTGCTGGATAGCAGCGTAAATCGCAAGAAGTTCACGATAGAAAGTAGGCCAAGAGCATTCTTTTGAGGACATTTTCTTCGAGAAGAAGGCAAGAGGTTGCCACACGCCATCGACAAGCTGTTGTAAACATGCTCCGACTGAATGGTTCGAAGCATCTGTAAACAAACCAAGGGGCGCACCAATGCGAGGATGAACCAAAAGTGAAGCAGAAGAGATACAGTTTTTACAGGTTTTGAAAGCTTCTTCCAGTTCAAACGTCCAGTTGATTGGTTGAGATCCTTTCAGGAGTGGGTTGCTGATTGCGTTATTCAATGGAGCTTCGAATTCAGAAACATGCGGAATGAATCTGCGATAGAAGTTCAACATTCCAAGAAAACGTCGAAGACCGTGCGCTGTTTTTGGCAATGGAAAGTTCTTGATTACCCGGACGCGCTCTTCTGGAGCTTGTATTCCAGCAGCAGAGATAATATAACCAATAAAATTAACTCCAAAAGTACACTTTTTGACGTTGATCACCAATCCGTATTTTGCTAGACGTTCAAAAATGATCTTAAGATGCCTTTCGTGCTCTTCTTTGGAACGAGAGAAAACGAGAATATCATCCATATAAACGAAACAAAAATCTAAACTTCGCAAAACTTCATCCATGAACCATTGAAAGGTCTGGCCAGCGTTTCGAAGTCCAAACGTCATGAATGGAAATTCAAAAAGGCCAAATGGAGTAATAATAGCAGTTTTGGAAATGTCATCTTCGGCTACAGGAATTTGTTGATAAGCTTTAACAAGATCAATTTTCGAATATACTGTACAACCATCGATAAAGTGAGTGACGTCATGAATGTGACGGACAGGATACCGATCTGGAATAGTTCGAGCATTCAATGCACGAAAATCTCCACAAGGGTGCCAAGTTGAATCACTTTTTAGTGCCAAGTGTAAAGGCGATGACCAAGAACTCTCTGATGGACGAGTTGTACCAGCCTGTAACATAGCGTCGAATTCTTGTTTAGCTATTTTTAATTTCTCAGGATTTAAGCGTCGGACTTTGCTTGTCACCAGTGGTCCATGAGTTGTACGAATGTGATTTATATTATCGTGTTTTATATTACGAGGTAAACCAGGTGGACGAGTAATTTCAGGAAATTGAGAAATGAGAGCATCGAAAATCGACGAGTCCTGAACTGCTTTAACACTGCTTTGTGATGAAGGCTGAGAAAAACCGTGTACTTGAAGACCAGTTGTGACGTTGACAATGCGTTTTGTACGACAATCCGGTAAAAGGTGATAATAAGCAAGAAAATCCGATCCAATTATTGGTAGATCGACGTCAGCGACGATAAATCTCCATGGAAAATCACGACGAAGTCCTAAGTTGAGATTCAAGGTTAGAGAACCATATGTTTTGATCTTGCTTCCATTTGCAGCACACAAGTCGTAATTGACAGGAGAACGACGATCACGTAATAGACGTCGAGGAAAGCAACATAAGTCAGAACCAGTATCGACGAGAAAGCGATGTTTTGATATCTTATCAGTGACAATAAGGCGGCGACTGGTTGACAAGCAGTCTGATGCCGCATTCATAGACTGCTTTTTCCGTTTTCCAAATAATTACAGGGACTTACACATTTTTTCGCTTTGTCCTGGAATTTTTTATGGTACCAACAAATTTGTTGGTTAGAGTTGCTTCGATTTTGAGATTTGCTACGACGTCGAGAGCTGTTGGAAGAACTATGGGAATGATGGGGGCACGAACGAAAGGCAGACAATTCGACCACTTGCTTTTGTAGATCAGCAATCGTATTTAATAGGTTGATTTCGTTACTTTTATCGCTGAGCGCTGAATTTACAGCGAAAGTCGGTGTGCTCGGTGAGACTTCGACAATCTTGTCAGCAAGCTCCGCAATGTTGTCGAGCTGCAATTCGGATTGTGTCGCCAGAATAGCTCGGACGTTGGACGGAAGACGTTTAAGCCAGAGTTGACGAAGGAGATTATCCTGCACAATAGTTGAACCAGCGAGAGAGCGTAAGTGACGGAGAAACTGCGGTGGTTTGCGATCGCCGAGCTCTTCCTCACTGATAAGTTGGCGGACTCGTTGTTCTTCAGACGCAGACAAACGATCAATCAATTTTTTGCGCAAAAATGTGTATGGATTGTGCAGAGGAGGATTTTCTATAACGTCCTCAAATTCCAATGCGATACGTGTGTCCAGCTGCGAAACAACATAATGGAACTTTGTTACCTCATTTGTGATATCCGACAACGTATACTGCGAATCAGCCTGTGAAAACCATAATTTTGGTTTTTTAGACCAAAAAGGCGGCAGTTTTACTGCAACACGATGGACTGCAGGGCGATGATCGGCGAAGTTAGCGGCTAAATCATAATCCCACTGCTGCTGCTGTTGTCGTGGTTGTGGTGATGGTGGCTGCTGCTGCTGCTGATGCTCCAATTGACGTTTATGTTGTTGTTGCGCTTGCTGGCGTAATTCGTCGATTTGTCGTTGAAGCTCCTCATTTTCTACGCGAAGGGTAACGAGCTGATCTTAATCTCGAAGCATTTTATGAGATACGCGTTAAACTTTTATCGGGGTCACCAATATAGGAAAATAAAGAATAAATATTTCCTATTGAAATTTAAATATAAATGTATTTTATTATTTCACAATGAAAAATATTTAATGACTGACTCAACTATCAAAACTTGTTGAACAATATAAAATTTAAATGTTAGTTGCTAAGCAACACTTTTGTTCTGAAAACTTAAACTGCACCGCCACAGAATGATACAACTGTCGCTTCCTGTTCAGTGTAGGATTGGTATCGCGACTTTTTCATTACCTACCCAAAAGGTAATACTATTTCTTTCATAATTAATAATGCATTTGTTAATTTTCAAAAAATCTTTACCCAGTATGCCATCGGATGGAATATTAACGTCTTCATTTACTACATGTAAAGTATGTTTAATAGAAAAGTTTGAAAAATTCAAATTTGCTGTAATTTTACCTAAACTAGAAACTGAGTTAAAAGTGACTCCGGTAATGTTAATAATGTCATTTGTATTTAAGGAAATATTACTGTCTATACATGATATTTTTATTAGAGAAATGTCGGCTTGCTTGTCTACTAGGAAAGAACAAAATGTTTGTGACTCGTTAAGTGGTAATTCTATGAAATCTGAATAATTTAGGTTTAAACAATAGATGCCTATTGGTGAGGGAAATTCGCTTACTCGCTTAGTTCGTCCTCCTCCAGTGTTCGCTCCTGAGGGGCACTCGCGTATAAAGCGCGAATGTTTGCGTTTCTACCTCTACCGTTGGAAGATATTGAATTGTTACTGCTATTGTTACTGCTATTTGTGTTTGAATTGGAATTTGGACGCGTATTACTATTGTTGTTATTTTGGTATCTACTTCTGTTATCATATCGATATCTCTGATTACTGTTACCGCTACGATTGCTGTTGTATGCAAATGAACTATTGTCTCTATAACCAGTATAGCCGCAGTTTGGGTAAAAGCCTCGATAACTACCGCGTGAATTTCTGAATGTATTGTTACCACGCGATCGAAAAGCTAAAATCTGACGCTCAGTTACTTCGTTATTCTGTTCTACAATTAATTTCGCTACTACGTCTTTTGGATCAGTAAATGCCGTTGAGGCTACAATGGTTTTGACTAAATTGGATTTTGCGTTTAAACGACAAACGTTAACAGTTTGTTATACTGCCATTTCATGAGCTTTCGCTTGAGTGATCCCTTCAATAATAAGAGACCGCTCAAGTGAGTCGGCTAAATCTTCAACTTTTTTGGAAAAACCTGAATAATTGTTATTGTCAACGTGCAACGCTGCTATTTTCCCTGCTACAACTTTCGAGTTATCTTGTTTGATCGTACTACGTAGAGCTACTTTGATTTCATTGACTGAAGTTACTTATGTTGGTATTGCTTCACGGGCTTTACCCTCAAGTTTTGATTTTAAAAACGCTATAAAGGTATTAGTTAAATCTGCAGTAGCGAACTGTTCAAGTAATTCAATTTTGTCTATAAAAGTTTCAAGTGCTAGACGATCACCACTGTAGTTTTCGCTAATAGAATTAGCACATGTGTTAATGAAAATTCTCTTTTCCTCAGGTGTTGCCATGATTTGATCGTTAAGATCTGAAGCTGAATTTGAAGAAGGTGAGGCCACGTTTGTACTAATTGGATCGTTAAGATCTGGGTTTACGTCAGAAGAAGGGTTAACTAAGGTTGTACTATTTGAGTCGTTAAGATGTAATTTTAAATTAGAATAAGTTGAAGTTAATTTTGCACTATTTAAATCTTTAAGATTTGAAGCTAGATTAGAAGTTAAGTTTTTACTGTAAGAATCTTCGAAGCCTGGAAAATCTATTTTCCTGGGTTGTGACTTCTTCGGTCGATGATGAAGCTAAACTTTCGTAGCTTGAGGCTGAATTATCGGAATCGGATTCTGAGTCTGAATTTTTTTGTACTTGCTTACCACTTCTAAGGTACATATGTAGTTATCAGGAAAGAAAAAGAAATCAGTTCAAACTATGAAATTAAAGAAGTACTTATTTGAATGTCTGAATATATATTTGAAGCTTTAATTTTGAGGAAAAAGAAAAGAAATTTGTAAAAGGAAACTGATTTGCAGGTGAATAGTCGCTACAGAAATATTTAACACTATATTGGAAGAATTTATTGAAACTGCAGTATACTTGTATGAAAAATCTTTAAAAAAAACTAATTGAATTCAAAATGTCACAAAAGTGTATATGTATGAATTGGTAAAAATCTCAAAAATGTAATCACGGACGCACCGCTTTAATCAAAAAAATCTCATTTGGTTTTTCACGGAACCACCGCTTGTATTAAAAAAATCTTAGTTGGTTTTTCACGGAACCACCGCGTGTATTAAAAAATCTTAGTTGGTTTTTAACGGAACCACCGCATGTATTAAAAATGTTAATTAGTTTTTAACGGAACCACCGCATATATCAAAAAGTTAATTGGTTTTTAACGGAATCACCGAATATATCAAAAAAGTTAATTGGTTTTTTCACAAACTACCGTTTATATAAAAAATTCAATTGGTTTTTCACAAACCACCCTTATATCAAAAATCCAAAATTTATGCGAAATACGAAATTATTTTAATTGAAATGCGAAGGCACCGAATTTATTAAAAAATTTAATTTTTTAATATACATACATATATACGTTTAAAGAAAAATGTTAAATACATATATATATAATATACTTATTGTACTGCTTCGCTGCTGCTAAAATGATGCCGCCAATGCTACTGCTGCCGGAGTTATTTCTGCTGCCGAAGTCGCTGCTGGTTTCGCTGCTGCAGATGTTATATGGTATATATATATATATAGCGTGGTTTTCGTACCGTTATATGAGCAAGTGGAGGAGTGCCGTTATTTGAGTGGGCTGGGATTTGGCATGCCGTTATTATAAATGCTAGGCATGTTATGTATTTTATATTATGTCCGTATTTAAGCAATTTTTTTTTTTCGAATTTAGCTATTTGTATTATTTCCGTAGTTTTAGTTTTTAGACAATTTTATGTGGTATATTATGTATTGTAGTATCTTGTTTCTATAAGAATCTATTACCTCTGTTATTTATTAGAGAATTGTATTATTGAATTTTTTCTATTTTCGCATATTGGTATGATTTAAATTTTAAAGAAAATTTTATTTAGTGTAATTTTATCACTCTGGTATATCGCTGCCTTCTATGTCGCCACTGTAAACCCGTCACACAAACCTCACACTCCGTCACACAAACCTCACGGTCGCCATGCACACTCCTCTTATCAAGTGCATTACACGGGCCATGTACACCAAATTCGATGAAAAATAAGTTGGGTTACCTTATCCTCTTTAGGTTAGCGCGGAGGGCGCCGCCTCCATATAGTTGAGCTTGTACGGTTTATGATGATTGTCTGGGCGGTCTCCTCCGCCAGGCACACATGCGATACAAATTAAAACTCTCTTTTTCTTTTAAGGTTAACTCACGTTTATTTTTATTGAATAACTTTTTTGACGGGCACGTCTTAAATGTATAGCCGCCAAATTTATAATGATGGCGGTGAAACATGAAAATGCCGAGCCATCATTGCCAATCGTAATTTTCATGTTTCACCCCACACATATACTTGTTCACTCTTACATGCTGTATTACAATAGCTTATAATATATTATGGTGTTTTTTATTCTTTCTGTTTATGGTATTCACAATTGCATTTGCCATTGTGAGCAACGATGTTGCCAGTTGATTTAAAAAAGATAATTTGGGAGATTTTATCCTTACATATGTACATATATGTGTAAATGATGATTGATTTGTTTACGTACATATGAGTGACAGCTTATTATCGGCTTAGTGATGATAGAATCGCATAGTGATGTTAATATTCATCACACTGCCCTCCACCTAAGTCTGATCGTCCCGATCAGACAAATCTCTCGATCTAACCGCTGCTAGCCTCTGCAAATGAACCACCCTCCTATTTCGTGGTTTCCCAATTGTTTGTATCCAGCATATGGCAGCACTGATCCTCTTCACAACTTTGTACTTGCCTTCCCAACTGCACCAAAATTTGGATGGAACACCTTTCCGCCGATGAGGGTTGTATTGCAGTGCCAAATCTCCCTCCCGAAACCTTCCGAATTATTGTTCTTTTCGTACCTACGTTTCATTCTACTACCCATTATCCTGGACCGTTCCCTCACACTCTGTTGTTTGGCCAATGAACTAATTCGCAGAGCTTGGTCTTGACGGATTGACTTTGCATCATCGGTATCGTCTTGACGGTTCACAGCAGTAGTGCGCCCTGGCTTGAAACCACCCTTGCATTCTTTCTGGTAAATTCTTTCCTTCGTTTTAGTGCCTCCATTTGGGTTTGTCAATACCAGTGCTTCTCTCGCAGGTATCTTTGATTGTGCTTTGTTTGGCCCATTCGTTCCATCAACTTTTGCCCGATCTACTGCATTTGACTTTGGTGGTCTTTGTCAAATCGCCTCCACCAGCACTCGCTTACTGCTGAACCCTTTCTCCAGACTGAAATTTAGTGGTACATCCTGATTCTTATAGCGCATATTCCTTCTTTGCGTGTCGATTATGATGTCATGGGCAACTGAGAAGTCCACTCCCAATATGACTTCATTAACAATCTCTGCCACAACGAACTTGTGTAGGAACAGTGACCTTTCAAATTAAAACTTCATATATCACTTCTCCCTGCACTTGGTTATACTCGCCAGTGGCCGTACGCAACCTTTCTCCAGGTAATGGCTTTACTCTCCTGTTGACCAAATCAGATTGGATTAAGGAATATGAGATGCGCTCGTATCTACAGTCAGTACACGTTCTATGCCATCCACATTTCCTCTGACGGTAAGACTGCTTGTTTTTCTTCCGATTTGTGATACAGATATCGCAGGACATTCAATATTTGGAGCAAGTTCTCGATCTTTACATCTGACTCGTTCTTGCTCATCTCCTCCAGCTTTGTTCTTAAAACCACCCATGCTATTGAAACCACTAGGATCAAGATCGCAATAACGAGCAATGTGATCTGGCTTCCCGCATTTGAAGCATTTCATAAATCTTTAATTCGGTTTTTGCGATCCTTTCAGCGCCTCCAATATTGTGTTCACCCAGTCTGGCCTTTCTACCTCCACACGGCGTGCTTTGAACGCTGGCTTACACAGAGGCGATGCTGTTTCCTGAATCAGAGCATGTGATACCGTTTCGCAAATGTCAGCTTTGGGTTTGCGTGCGTAGCTCGCTTCGTTTCCACTTCCCGTATGCCATTTATATAGTCTCACGGTAAAAATCGAAAAGGGTGTAGAGTCCAAAAATATAGCCCTCTGCGCTTTGGATAACACAACACATCAAGCTGTCGAACAAGCCATGATTGACAAGGACATAAGCCCTATAATAATACGATGGGTGCTGCCTATGTTAAAGAGTAGAAAAATCCATTTGGAACTGGGAGGGACAAGTGAATCAATTGCGGCAACAAGAGGCTGCCCACAACGAGCTGTACGATCCCCTCTCCTGTGGACCCTCGTCATTGATGACCTCCTTCAGTTAATGAAAACCTAGGGATTTGACACACAAGGATATGCAGATGACCTAGTTATTTGCATCACAGGGATGCACGAAGATACAATATCAGATCGCATGCAACAAGCCCTTTGCATCATAGAGACGTGGCGCGATAAAAAGGATTGTCTATAGATCCTAACAAAACTGTTATAATGCCTTTCACCCGGAGAAGGAAAGTATCTATCCAAGAACCATCCCTGGGTGGTACAAAAATTTAATTCTCAATGGAGGCTAAATATCTAGGGGTCACACTATATAGAACGCTCACGTGGAATACTCATTTGGATGCTATCCTAAACAAGGCAAAAAGAGGTTTCTTCGCCTGTACTCGTCTCTACGGCAAAACATGGGGGATTTGTCCAAAAATGGTATATTGGACATTTAATACAGTCGTAAGGCCAATAGACACCTATGCTTCTCTAGTTTGGTGGCAGAAGACCACGCAAAGAAAGGCAACGGCTAAACTAAGAAAACTGCATTGATTAGTTTGAGTTAGCATAACGGGTGCGATGAGAACCGCCCCGCACTTAGTGCTTTAGTGGGAGTACCTCCCTTCCCTGTTCTGATAGAGAAAGAGGCAACACTAGGTGCAATAAGACTTCCAAATATTTCTGAACTGAAAGAAGGAAATATGATAGGGCATATGAAAGTAATAAGAAAATTCATAGGAAATCCCTCATTATAACTGCGTGATGTAATGTCCCCTAAGCTCAGAATCTCACGGAACTCTGAAGTGTCCATTGTGGACAGGACCCACTGGGAAATAGGGAATCCTTATAACGACCCTGACCCAGAGGTCTGGTACACGGATGGATCGAAATTCGATGACGGAAGAACGGGAGCTGGCATCTATCCGCCAAACTTCAAAAAATCGATACCAATGGTATGTTACCCCACCATATTTCAGGCAGAAATTCATGCAATAGAGGTATGTGGTAGAGAATGTCTGCGGAGAGGCATCTATATTATGTCGGAAGCCAGGCGGCACTGCGTGCCTTGCAATCCTACATAGTTACATCTAAGCTGGTGGATGAATGCACTGAAATCCTTAATGCCATGGGAGCCAAAAACAAGGTTTTGTTGGGATGGGTTCCCGGACATCAGGGACATGAAGGTAATGAACATTCAGATTACCTAGCAAAGCTGGGTGCTACATCAGCATTCTATGGTCCCGAGCCCTTTTGTGGACTCATAAAAGCACACACCAGGGAAACTATAAGTTACTGGGAAACTAAACAATTCAGACGTCACTTGATTGATTGTCCAGGGCAAAGGCAGGCCAAACTGTTTATACTTCCGGCAACGAAAGTATCAGCCTAACTCATTAACCTAAGCAGGGAGGACCTAAGAACTCTTACTGGGTACTACACGGGACACTGCGGTCTACGATATCACCTAAGTAAATTAAATCTATCTGTTACCCAAATTTGTCGTTTCTGTGAGCTGGATGATGAAACGCCGGTTCACATTCTCTGTGAATGCGTCGCTGTAGCTAGGCAGATACTATCCCATCTAGGTGGTAGGTGGTGGGACTCTTAATCCCTATGTGATATGGAGTAAAAAGCCTGAAGAGGTACTTAGATACATCAAGAGCCTCCAGATACAAAATTAGGCTGAAAGGTCTTGCACAATAGATCTGCACAAATGTCGCAGTGCTTTCAGACCAATTAATAATAATAATAATGCCATTTATAAAACTCTGAATTTTTACCCTCTCGGTGTATTCCACGGGTGCGTCCGCATTTGCGAGATGAGCCAATCTCATTAGCTTTTTTGTAGCGGCCTTTTCAACTCTATTCGGTATATCTGCTTTCTGTGTTCGCTTCCGTATCGCACTTAGAGCGCTCATCAATGTTTCGTAGTTGTTCCGCTCTCCCTCGGGAATAGTCTGTAGGATTTCAGCAGCAGATCCTTTCAATGCCACGAATAGTGCAGCAACTTTACCTTCAGCACTCCAGTTATTCACTGCTGCTGTCTTCTCAAACTGAATCTTAAACACCTGGAAAGGAACAGAACCGTCAAAGGATGGTGGTTTTACCTTTGGATTACTCGCTGAAACTGCTGGGCGATTTACTTGTAACTGCTCTATACGTCCTCTCAAAGCATCCACCTCGGCCTCGATTTTTTCCTCAAACTGTAAAATGTTTGTATCCTGGGCCTCCAGCTTCGATGATACCCTTATCTCCTGTGCCTCCAGCTGCGAGAATGTGCGGAGCTTCTGTGCTTTCAACTGCTCAGCCAACTGAGATATCATATATGTCTTCTGTTCTTACAGTTGAGATGACATTTGCGATGACATTTCTGAAAACGTGCGTCCTGTGCTTCCATCTTGGATATTATACGGTTCTTCTGCGATTCTAGTTCGGATGACATGTTGGCGGATATTTGTGATGAAATTTTGGGACATTTGTGCCGATATTGCAGCCAATATCATGTTCAGGTCTGTGTTCGCTATTGCCTGCGGTGTTTCGTTTTTCTCCTCCAATTTTGTTGTCTCATCACCATCAAGATGAAAGACATACATGTTAATTCCATCTAATTCCACTGCCTCTCGTAGTCGTGCCTGAAGTTCAAGTTTATTGCCGGTTGTATTCAATCCACATCTCTCCAACTCCTTCTTCAGTTGCTGGATCTTCATTTCACTCCACTTTGCCATGTCCTTGTTGTACTCTGCAACTCTTCGGAATTTATTCAACAATTCCTCTTCTGACACCAATTGAAACGAATCCTGGGAAATTCCGCTTATTTGAAACTTTCTGCTAAAGTTCGAATCGCTAAACTGTTGAATAAATAACTCCAATATTCAATAACGCAAAATGGTCTTTATTAGATTACTTTGAAAGTACTTCACTATAAAACTTATACTTCGTAACCAATAGCGTGCTTAAATCAAAACTGATTAGTCATGCCTCATCTTGAGCTGCTTTTATACTCTCTATTGCCTCGTGTATATATTTCTTCCAAAATCTAGACGTTTCGCCTTCTCATATCTTCCGATTGGTTATCAGAGTTATATACATGTATATTTGTAGTTTGTAGCCATATGCGTGTGTTTATGTGAGTACTCCTTCGGCTAATTATTACATGCGTTTGTGAATATCTCTCCCTTGCCTTGTATGTACATATGTGTGTAAATGATGATTGATTTGTTACGTACAGTGACTGCTTAGTATCGGCATAGTGATGATAGTATCGCTTAGTGATGCTAATATTCGTCACAGTATGTTTTAAGGAATGTTGCAATCGAAACCTTTCAACGAACGACGAGGTTGGGCATCCGTATTAGTAGCTGCAATAACTGCTGTCAATTTTTCAATGTAATCACAAGCTGAAGAATGTACGTCTAAGTCAAGGATATGATTAGCGTCGAAATCTTTCTGGCCTATACCAGAAATGCACTGTGGGTACTCCATTTTTTTTTTAAATAGAAGATGATAAACCAATCGATTGGTTATGACGTTTAATTGTGACGAAGAATCTAACAAAGCTCTGCAGGGAATGAGCCCGATATTTTTTTACTTATATTATGGCGGTTTTCAATAAAACGAAATCATTGGTAGCGCTAGCTTGCACTTCAGAGCTGACAAGTGCAGATCTTGAATTGGCATAAGATTGTTCATCTTATGATGAGATGATGAGATGAAGGTGTATTTGCTGGTTTCACTTGTTATATAGAGTAACCAGAGGCTATAGGTTGCGATAAATTATGACTGAAGTTAGTTTCCTGATGAAGAATGATGCCTAGAGGCGCAAAATCTACAATTACTGGCTTTCTTGAGGGTGTGACCAGCTCTGAGGCAATTGAGGCAAAGTTACAAACTTTTAGCTTCTTTGTAGCGCACTACAGGTGAAAGCCCGATAAATCTTTCACATTTTGAAATATTATGGTCCTATGAGCCGATGCTAACAGCACCTTTCGACTATTATTATAGGATGCTTTTTTTACCTTATTATCCGGAAACGGAAATAAGGTTTATACATTTTCAAGCCGCTGACAATATTTTTTAAAATATTTTGCCATTAAGTTCCACGTCGGTATTTTATTTGACGGTGTTTCTTCCTCCCATTTAGCCAAAGATTTATTTTCCAATACCTGGACGGCGAGCTGGATAAACAAGCAATCGGTGGTTTGCTCCATAGTCCCTAACGTTTGCGAAACCTTAAAATGAGCATTAACTTTGTCACTGAGTTCAGGAAGCTTTAAAATCTTACCACTATCAAACATTTATTATTAAATCGAGTTTTTAATAGTTCAGTAACCTTATCACAGTTATCCTCATTAATTTCTAGGGAACTAATCTATTTTAACAATATATTAAACATGCATATATTATTTATTTGAACTTTGATTTGTACAAGTACATCAATCAGATCGTACAAATACAAATTACATATAAAAGCGAGTTTTCTTGAAGAATAAAAAGAAAAGAAAATTATAAAATTTAAAAAAAGAAAATATCTTAATTTTTAATTGTACATTGTGGCCTATTAGTTGAATAATCAATGATAGAATTATATAATTTAAAATAAGTTGATAGAGTTATTTAATTTAAGGTAAGTTATGAATTAAGGAAGGATATTATTGCTAGTTTGAAACATCTGGCTTTTCTGATTGCTTTCATCTTGGAGGGTAACGAACTCCAAAGACGGATTTACTGAGAAAGATCATTCTGGAGGATGTCACGTATTTAGAGTTCGGGATCAATAGATTCAGTGTCCTCGTAGACTGACACAAAGTTAGTTTATTAAATAAGTAAGGCGGATATTGAAAATGCAGTAGTTTGTGTAAGAAATATAAATTTCTCATTTTTAGGAAATGACAAACGTCGCTTCCGAAATTTTGGGCAGCGTACGAAATATATGGTCAAACTTCCTCTTAGAAAAAACGAACCGGGCAATATTTTTTATGGCTAGCTGCAATTTATTAAGCGACATCGAATCAAGGCTACCGTAAATAAGTTCTCCGTCAGAAATGTGAGGTATTATAAGAGCTTTGACTAGCTTCAATTTAGCGTATCGCGGTAATATATAGGCAGTTCTGTGTAAGTTACGAAGGATATTATAGATTTTACCAACCACAAAGTTGATATGGTCAGTGCAGGTCAGATTTGAATTGATTTTGAATCCTAAATTGGTAACAGCATCGTGAAAAAATATTTTATCGCCATTAAGCATAATTTCAGGAAGGCTACTTAAATCATATGTTACGTTCGATATTGATCGCCTTAGATTTTGTAGCATTAAGAGACAATTTATTTAAAAGAGGCCAGTTCCAAATACATCTTAAATCGTCATTCAGCCTAATAAATAAATCTTCGGAAAGCCCGATCGGACGAGACATATACATTTGGGGATCGTCGGCATAAAGGTGAATAGAGGCATTATGGCAGCAAGTGACTATATCGTTAATAAACAGAGTAAAGAATATTGGGCTTAGGATGGATCCTTGCGGAACACCAGACATTATGGGCTTCAAATCACTTGCTGAAAGCGTCCAGTGAGATAACTTTGCATTAACTTAATTACAAAAGGGCTGAAGTTGTAGGCTGTTTCGAGCTTTCGAAGTAGTATTTTATAATCAACCATGTCAAAGTCTCTTGAGAAATCTAGAAGAACTAGAACTAGACTTCATTATGGTCGTAGGCTGGACGTATATCTCCAGGATTCTTAACATACATGTAGCACAACTCCTCTTCTAAATCCAGATTGAACCTCAGATAGTAAATGGTTATTATAAACATATTAAGTTATGTGCTTTGATAGTAATTTCTCGTATACTTAAGATAGCGCAGGCAGCAAGCTTATTGGTCTAAAGTCTTTGCATGAAACCAGAGTCTTTGATTTAAGAACCGGAATGACATTAGCCCTTTTCCACTGAATAGGAAACGCACAGGATGTGATTGAAAAATTAAATATATGCGTTATCTAGGAGGTTACATAAAGAAGAAGAAGCTTGATAAAACGCACGCATCGATACCTACTACATTGGATTTAATAGGTAAAATAGCATCCACCACATCACCCCCTGTTACTACAGTGAAATCAAAAATATTGGTTTTCGGTATATTCTTTACCGCAATCATATCTTCGTTATCCTTATTGGCATAAGCATTGGGTGCACTATGGTTTGTATGATCACACAAGAAATGTGCATTCAAAACATTGAGGTCTATGTTACATTGAAGATGATCATTTTTAGTAGATATTCCGAAACAGCAAAGATTTTTCCAGAGAATTTTGGAAGGAAGTTTGGCATCAAATTTAATGCTGACATAAGCTACCTTAACATTTCGGATGCATAGGTTGGTTTGGTTCCGTAAGAGATGGTAGGCTTCCCACTGGTGATCATTCTGGCATCGCTTCCACACCCTGTAAGCCCTCTCTGGTTTTTTTTATTAATTCCAAGATCTCTGATGTTAACCAAGGTTTTTTGTGGCTGTGGATGTTTACGGTCTCTAGCGGGACGTATGTATTAAACAGATAATTAACGTGGTTACTAAAATATTGTAATTTTTCGTCTAAGAAATGACAAACATCCACTCCAGTCAAGGCGAGAGGCCTCTTTACTAAGTACTTCTAAGTTTACACAATTGTAATTCCTAAACGTTATTTCAAATCCGGGGTCTTTTACATTGAATTGCCAATCATACGATAAGAACAGCATTTAATGATCAGATGTACCTTCGATGGGGAGTTGGTCAAAAAGATTTAAGTAATTGACATTGTTAACACAGATTAAGTCAAGCAAGCTAGGCCTACTGGAAGAGGAAGGGTTCTTCTCGAAAGCCTTATTTCTTTGAGGCTAGAACTCCTAAATGAATCAGGGATATATACCTTCGATACAGGTACCAGACGATGCATTATAGATCTCACCTTCGCTAGCAGCGAAATAGCAAGACGAGCAAAATGGTCCACAAGCACCGTCTACACACACAGCGACCAGAAAGCTATTAGCGTAGAGCTGCTCGAAACTACACGAACGGTAGCAGCAAGACATCGATAAAGTAGGAAATGGAAACAGCACCTTTTCGACCCACAAATATTTGACATTATCCGGAAGGACGCCATAGTACGAGAATCGCACGCGGAAGACCAGTCGGTTCAAATCACTAAGTTGCTATGTATGGCATGTGATGCTGCCATGCCCAGAAGTCGCGGAAAAGCACAGCGCACTCCGGTATATTGGTGGAATGACGAAATTGCGGAAGAGCGTAGAAAATGTCACAAAGCACGAAGAATAGCGCAGAGGGCATGCTCATCACCCCGATATGCGGAGCTATACAGCACCTATATCGCACGAAGAAAGGCACTTAAAAATGCTATAAAAAAGAGCAAGAAGTTATGCTTTAGGGAACTGCTGGATAATGTCGACCTAGATCCTTGGGAATCAGCCTACAGAACTGTGATGGCCAAAGTTAAAGGACCGATATCACAGCAACCTACGTGCCCGATACTGATGAATATTATTGTTGAAACACTTTTACCGGCGCAAGATCGTTGGGCTTATCCAAGCGAGGATATAGAAAGTACGGAAATTCCGCAAATTACAGAGCAAGAGGTGCTGAATGCTGCAAAAAGAGTTGCTGATAACAAATCCCCAGGACCCGACGAAGTACCAAACATAGCTCTTAAAGCCGCGATTACAAGTAGGGCTACATTATTTACTGATCTTTTTAATGCCTGTATGCAAGAAGGCGTGTTCCCTCGCCCGTGGAAACGACAGAGACTTGTCCTATTGCTGAAACGTGGTAAACAGCCGGACCAACCATCCACTTTGTATGCTGGATTCCCTAGGGAAGATTTTCGAGCGTATAATTAGTGAGCGCCTACAGCTGACTCTAGAAAGACCAGGCGGCTTATCGAATAGTCAATATGGATTTCGCAAATCAAGATCCACCGTAGATGCAATACAAACAGTCGTCAATATAGCTAGAGAAGCTATTTCTGGAGGCCAAAATAAAAGGAGGTTCTGTGCACTGATTATGTTGGACATCAAGAATGCTTTTAACACTGCGAACTGGATGCAGATAATGGCAGCGCTGCAAAGCTTCGGCACTCCAGCTTACCTACGCAGAATAATAGGTAGCTATCTTAAAGGCAGATTACTTCTTTTTGACACGGATCAAGGAGCAAAAGGGTACAAAATCACAGGAGGCGTCCCACAGGGATCTGTTCTCGGTCCAGCGCTTTGGAATGTAATGTATGACGGGGTGCTAAAGATTGATTTACCAGAAAACACGCAAATTGTGGGATATGCTGATGATATTGCAGTGGTAGTAGTGGCCAAGAAACTGGACCTGCTTCAAGCATTATGTAATGACGCCGTAGCAAGAATAAAGGAATGGCTGACCAATACGGGACTGGAGTTGGCTAGCCAAAAGACGGAAGTGATATTAGTAAGCTCCAAACGGTCGGCGAACGAGTTAGTCTTAAATGCCGGGGATCACCAAATCACCTCAAAGGATTCCTTAAAATACTTAGGAGTGCACATTGACTCTAAGTTAACTTTCAAAGAGCACTTCAGAGCGGTGGGAGAGAAAATTATCAAAGTTAATGGATCACTTATGCGAATAATGCCTAACATTGGTGGTCCGAGCGAAGCTACACGTCAGCTATTGTCCACAGTAACCAGCTCAATAATACTATACGCAGCACCAGTGTGGTATGGATCTAAACAGACCCATCAAAAATATATATTAGCAGCGTACCGACTTGCTTCTTTAAGAATAGCAAGTGCTTATCGGACGGTGTCCGACGACGCGATCCTGGTTCTAACCCGGAAAATTCCAGTGGACTTACTGGCAAGCGAAATGGCCGATCTGTATAACACTGATATCGAGCGACCATTTGAAGAAGACAAGAAAAGAGCAAGGACACAAACAATAGCTAAGTGGCAAGAACGGTGGGAGGCCTCGAGTAAAGGGCGTTGGACTTTCACACTAGTTTGGAACGTAGCTCAATGGAATGAGCGGAAGCACGGCGAATTGAACTATCATCTCACGCAGATAATGAGTGGACATGGCGGTTTCAAAGAGTATTTATGGAAGCGTAGGATAGAGGAAGATCCTCATTGCCCAATGTGTACCACGGAGTTAGAAAACGCAGAACACGTCATGTTCCACTGCCCCCGTTTCCACGAAGAAAGACTCGCCTTACATGGAGTCTTTGGGGAGGAACCTACCACGAGAAATTTAGTACCACATATGTGCAACAGGAAAGAGTGCTGGACTGCAGTGAGCAAAATGGCATTTATAGTAATGACACGCCTGATGGATGCTGAGAAGGAGCGCAGAGAAATGCGCATACGAAGCAGTGGTGATTAAATGAACACTCAGAGCAAATAGCGGGAACCTGGACGCAGGGACAACAGTAGGCTCTTAAAAAATGAGAAATATGGAACGCCACCCTGAAGTAATGCGAAAGTGGTGCCGGGGTGGGCGACGGTTTCAGAACGGGGCTGTTTTTTAGTCTACGGACACACGGTTGCGGCGACGGAAGCAATTATGGTGCATTAGGCATTTATCAGCCTCCCCGCAAAAAAAAAAAAAAAAGGCCTACTGGTATTAGCAAAGCGGGTTGCTAATGGATTTTTAATATTTAAATCACAGGCCATAAAGTTATTTATAAGAGACTTATTACGGGAGTCATTATTAAGAATATCTATATTAAAATCCCCGCATATAATCACATGCTCATAATATATATAACACACCGGCAATTTCTGAAATAGGGCAGCCAGGTCATTGGACCTATTAGGGTTGTAGACGCAAGCAACAAAACATTTAGCCCGAGCGTCACCTATCTCAATAAATATGCTCTCAACCTCACTTTCATGCTCTGACCGATACACTATTCTTGGATTTAAGAAAGCTTTATAGTATATAGCAACACATCCACCACGAACGTTGTCTTTTCTGTCGTTCCTAAATAATACATAAATACCAATTTTGTATGCGTGATCATCCGCATTGGATCTAAACCAAGTCTCCATAATACAAATCAAGTCAATGTTGTGACCATTGAAGCATTCATTCATTCAGTCATGTGAACAAACACATATTTTCGTTTCTCCTGAGACGCATTGACTATTACATACATATTCATCCATATTGTACATGTATACAGTCTACGTCTACGTCTCGTAACTTAAGGCTTCTTCTATTTCAAATTCCTCACACACAATTTATTCCCACGACTAGCCATACGCTTAAACTGCATTTCTCATATTCTATTCCGATTTTGTTTACTACGCGTTTTCCCACCAAGCCGAATATATGCACTTCATATCTTGTACACTTAGTATGTAATAATGCAAATATGTATGCAGGTAACTCGAAAGAATTAGTTAGAATAATTTTGTATAAATACTAAGGTAACTTCCCAAATAAAGACAATAATGGTTTAGACACCAAACCGAAAACAATATTTTTACTTTTCTGTACTATATTGCGATCCTGCTAATGATTCTGGTGGCTGACTATTCAACCTAAATTCATTAACAAGGATAAAACTGGCTCATTATTCAGCCTAAACCCTATAAAGAAAAGAAATTGAACAATAGTTTTTTTTTTTAAATTACTGGTGGATTATTCATGAATAAAAGTAAACGGTTTGAATTGATATACAAAAGGATTCACAGCAAAGGAAGTTGGTACAAAAACGCAAATCTACGTCCTTATCCAGTCAGAAATTTCCAATGCGAAGCATGCGAAGTGGAATAATATTTAAGAAAGACGGTTTGAGAATAGCAGCAGCAATATTCCAGCAAAAGGCATCATATATAACGTTTGAATTGGTATACAAAAGGAATCACAGCAAGGGAAGTTGGTGCTAAACACAAATCTACGTCCATAGCCACCCAGGATAGGCCAAAGCGATGCATACGAAGTGGAATAATTAAAAGAGGCGGTTTGAAGCAAAAAAAAAAAAAAAAGAGGACAACCTACAACCTACAACGAGCAGCAAATATTTATTATAATAATATTTATTTTTAAGTAGGTAACACTAACAATATTCCGGTAACCTAACGGCTGCTTATTGACGAGCAAAAATTCAATATTTTACTGTAAAAGCTTTTTTACTAATTATTTAGTTATGTTCCCCGAAGAGGGCATACACAGAAAGAAAAAAGATAGGTTAATCTAACCGAAAAAGGTTGTTAATAAACTATTTTTCTACTTTGTATTGAAAACACAAACAACAAGTACAACTCAGGTGGTTAATCTAATCGAAAAAAAAAATTGTTAAACGAATTTGGAGATTTTTAACCATAAAAATAGTTTAACTAACCGTCAGAATTGTAAATGTACTATTCTGGTTGGTTAAACTAACCGTTAGAATCGTAGCATATAACTTTAACTACAAAAAATGGTATGGCTAAACTCTAAAATGGTAAAATTTCAATTCTTAACAGCCAAAATAGTAAAAATAACCAAATAAAATTTTAACTGCACTATTTTTGTTGCTTAAACTAACCGTTAGAATTGTAGCATATAAATTTAAAAATGGTATGGCTAAACTCTAAAATGATAAAATTACAATTCTTAACAGCCAAAATAGTAAAACCAACCAAATAAAATTTTAACTGTACTATTTTGGTTGGTTAAACTAACCGAAAAGATAGTTTATTCGATGAGAATAACGGCAAATCTTGATGCTTTGTGCAAAATAAAACAACTCATTGTTGATATTCAGTTGCCAAATTTTCGTGGACAGTGTTTGTTGCGTGGGCGTTGTTTAAAGTGAGATTTAATTTAATTAAAATTAATAGAATAACAATGAGTCTTAACAATTTTTCTGTTATTTCAGCGCAAGCAATAACGTTGACCAATTTGAAATATCTGACGGAGTCTGACCTTGCAGATTTGTTCAAGAACGACACGATTGGTGCTAGAGCAGAATTCCGCCACAAACTCATAACTTGGAGGAAAGCAAACGTAAGTATTTTAAAGTCTCGGTGATTGTTTCAGTTAATTTTTCGCAAAATATTTTAGGGTTATAGCAACGTGTCAACGTGTGATACAGCTTCAGTCAATTCTGACATTGTTGATTTTATGCAGCAGTGGCGACAGCGGAACATTGGCATTGAATCCCTTTCATGTTCACAGCCATCCAGTTCTTCGTCACAAGACTTTTTAAGTGAATATAGTGTGCAAAATAAATCAAAAATAATTATAATTGTTTAGGATTTACAACAAGTGCTGAATGCTCATCCAACTGGTGAGTATGTTCTTCGGTTGGGCAAGCTAGATGACGCTGGGAGGAAGATCTTAATTGATGCGACTGTGTCTTGGTTTATTAAAAGAAAAATCAAGATATTCCGAAATACATTCCAATCTATTGCGCAAGATATTTCTAACAGACTTAAAGACGACAAGGTTTTACAAATTATACATTACTTCTAAAATTATTTCTATATTTTCATAAATTTTCAGTCTATTTACTATCACAAAGATCCGATTACCTTGAGGCCAGCAGGCCGTTTGTACGATAAATATTACAACACATTGAAAAGATTGAAGAAATCTGGTGAATTAGTGGACCCAGAAAGTCCAACTTCTGAGACATCACCGACAGGAGAACATACGTTTACTTTCGATGATGAAAAATGTAACTAATGCCATGCCAATATCTTTTGCTTATAGTGATTTGACGTTTCTTTATGCAGCTGCCTATGACTGGCTCAAACTATTTGTTTCGCCGTGGAGCACATTTGAAGCTAATTGGAAGAAAACATTCAAAACCAGACGACAACAAATTTTGAACTCAAGTGGTAACACATCAGCGAACACTTTACGAAACTGGAAACTTTTTTCCCATTCGTGTGGTTACAATCTGGTAGGTGGATTTTACATTTTAATGTACAATGTTGAAATGAAAATCATGCTTCATACTTTCGTTTGTTCCAGATTGATATTGACTTTAATGCTCTGCATCAGAATTCCTCAAGGCTAACAGAAAATTGGCAACTTAAAGCATTGTTGCTGCACGCTGTACTACGACCTAATATAAAACGGAAATCAGATGACAAAACGGTTTTTAGAAGCACTATTAAGGATTCTCAGCTCTCGTTTTTACTACAGGTTAATACTGTGAACGATGTAGAAAATAAATTAGATAACCTGAAAACATTGCAACCACTAATTATCGCAATTGGCAGTGATTTGAGCGATTGCAAATTTTATGTTTACTATGACGAGATCAAGTATGAGCTTCCTTGATTTTTAAGTGCTTTAGACATATGCTTTAAGACTTTTCATGTTTTACATTTAAAATATCCACAGGATAGCATTGAGTTTTGGACGTTTGTCCAAAGATATTTTTATTCCATTGAATTGACTGAAGATAAACCTTCCCCAAATGTACTTTGGTGTTGACCAACTTAATGTAATGTAATTACATAAAAGTAAACTTAAACATTTTATATATATTTTTAATAATTTTACGTTATATATATTTTGTTCGAAAATGGTCTTGTGCTTTGTATGCAACGAAAGTTTTGAAGATGTTGATAAACTCGTAGTTCATCTAAAAAATTTTCACAGTTTAACATCACCTAGTACTTTTTACTGTCTGCATTGTTGCCCTTATTACCAGTGCTTACGAACTTTTAAAAGCCACTTTAAGAAAGTGAATTCATGCGTTTCTAATTTAAGTTCAACATTTCAGAGGCTTACTAGATCTGAAAATATAAATTTTCCGTTAAAATTCAATAAACAGCAATGTAATCAAGAAAGTCAAGAAATTTTCGAATTTCCCCGTGCTGAGTTCGAAAATATTGCGCTGCTATTTTTAAGTAAATTACACAGCCAATCAAATTTCGCTCGATCTGATGCAGAACAACTTATTGATGACAGAGCAAATGATTTGCTTTTGCCAATAGCTGACTATTTAGAAAATTATATATTGGATTTTGCAGAACAAAAAAAAAAAAAAATCCAGCTCAGAAACTTTGTTTCTGTTTTAAGAGACCCATTTTCCAAGTGTAAAACATTTTACAAATTTTTAAAGGAACTCAAAAAGAGAAACAGTTTTGAAGATCCACAAGAATTGGACATTGACAATAGAATTGCACCTGTGGTTCATCACCATGATATTTCTTTAACAGAAAAGCATAGTAAGGGTGTACTAATGCCATTACGATTTCAAATTAAACATTTTTTCGAACTTCCCAATGTGTTAAAAGACACCTTGGAAAATACACTGACATTTCTTTCACATGAAAGCAAAATAAACAAGTAAGGAAGGTTAAGTTCGGGTGTAACCGAACATTACATACTCAGTTGAGAGCTATGGTGACAACATAAGGGAAAGTAACCATGTAGGAAAATGAACCGAGGGAAACCCTGGAATGTATTTGTATGACATGTGTATCAAATGAAAGGCATTAAGGAGTATTTTATGAGGAAGTGGGCCATAGTTCTATAGGTGGACGCCATTTAGGGATATAGCCATAAAGGTGGACCAGGGCGGAATTTAGAATTTTTTTACGATATGGGTATCAAATGAAAGGTGTTAACGAGTATTTTAAAAGTGAGTGGGCCTTAATTCTATAGGTGGATGCCTTTTCGGGATATCGTTATAAAGGTGGACCAGCGTTGACCCTAGAATGCGTTTGTACGATATGGGTATCAAATGAAAGGTGTTAATGAGTATTTTAAAAGGGAGTAATCCTTAGTTCCATAGGTGAACGCCGTTTCGAGATATCGCCACAAAGGTGGACCAGGGGTGACCCTAGAATTTGTTTTTACAATATGGGCATCAAACGAATGGTGTTAATGAGTATTTTAAAAGGGAGTGGGACTTAGTTCTATAGGTGGATACCGTTTCGAAATATCGCCATAGAGGTGGACCAGGGGTGACTCTAGAATGTGCTTGTACGATATGGGTATCAAATTAAAGGTATTAATGAAGGTTTTAAAAGGGAGTGGTGGTTGTTGTATAGGTGGTCGCCGTTTCGAGGTATCGCAATAAAGGTGGACCAGGGGTTACTCTGGAATATGTTTGTACGATATGGGTATCAAATGAAAGGTGTTAATGAGTATTTTAAAAGAGAGTAATCCTTAGTTCCATAGGTGGACGCCGTTTCGAGATATCGCCACAAAGGTGCACCAGGGGTGACTCTAGAATTCTTTTGTGCAATATGGGTATCAAACGAAAGGAGCTAATAAGTATTTTAAAAGGAAGTGGGCCTTAGTTCTATAGGTGGACGCCTTTTCGAGGTATCGCAATAAAGGTGGACCAGGGGTGACTCTAGGCTTTGTTTTTACGATATGGGTATCAAATGAAATGTGTTAATGAGTATTTTTAAAAGGGAGTGGGCCTTCGTTCTATAGGTGTTCGCCCTTTCGAGATATCGCCATAAAGGTGGACCAGGGGTGACTTTAGAATATGTTTGTACGATATGGGTATCAAATGAAAGGTGTTAATGAGTATTTTAAAAGGGCGTGGGGCTTAGTTCTATAGGTGGACGCCTTTTCGAGATATCGCCATAAAGGTGGACCAGGGGTGACTCTAGAATGAGTTTGTACGATATGGGTATCAAATTAAAGGTATTAATGAGCGTTTTAAAAGGGAGTGGTGTTAGTTGTATATGTAAAGGCGTTTTTCAGATATCGACAAAATGTGGACCAGGGTGACCGAGAACATCATCTGTTGGATACCGCTAATTTATTTATATATGTGGTACCTGCCAAGATTTTAAGGGTTTTTTGTTTCGCCCTGCAGAAATTTTTCATTTTCTTCTACTTAATATGGTAGGTGTCACAACCATTTTATAAAGTTTTTTCTAAAGTTATATTTCGCGTCAATAAAACAATCCAATTATCTTACCATGTTTCATCCCTTGTTTCGTATTTGGTATAAAATTATGGCATGTTTTTCATTTTTCGTAATTTTCGATATCGAAAAAGTGGGCGTGGTCATAGTCGGATTTCGTTCATTTTTCATACCAAGATAAAGTGAGTTCAAGTGAGCACGTGAACTAAGTTCATTAAGGATATGCCGATTTTTGCTCAAGTTAACGGCCATGCGGAAGGACAGAGGGACGACTGTGTATAAAAACTGGGCGTGGCATCAACCGATTTCGCCCATTTTCACAGAAAACAGTTAACGTCATAAAATCTATGCGCCTACCAAATTTCAAAAGGATTGGTTAATTTTTGTTCGACTTATGGCGTTAAAAGTATCCTAGACAAATTAAATGAAAAAGGGCGGAGCCACGCCCATTTTGAAATTTTCTTATATTTTTGTATTTTGTTGCACCATATTATTACTGGAGTTGAATTTTGACATAATTTACTTATATACTGTAAAGATATTAAATTTTTTGTTAAAATTTTACTTTAAAAAAATTTTTTTTTTAAAGTGGGCGTGGTCTTTCTCCGATTTTGCTAATTTTTATTGAGCGTGCATATGGTAATAGCAGTACAGTTCCTGCCAAATTTCATCATGATATCTTCAACGACTGCCAAATTACGGCTTGCAAAACTTTTAAATTACCTTCTTTTAAAAGTGGGCGGTGCCACGCCCATTGTCCAAAATTTTACTAATTTTCTATTCTGCGTCATAAGTTCAACTCATCTACCAAGTTTCGTCGCTTTATCTGTCTTTTGTAATGAATTATCGCACTTTTTCGGTTTTTCGAAATTTTCGATATCGAAAAAGTGGGCGTGGTTATAGTCCGATATCGTTCATTTTAAATAGCGATCTGAGATGAGGGCTCAGGAACCTACATACCAAATTTCATCAAGATACCTCAAAATTTACTCAAGTTATCGTATTAACGGACGGACGGACGGACGGACGGACATGGCTCAATCAAATTTTTTTTCGATCCTGATTATTTTGATATATGGAGGTCTATATCTATCTCGATTCCTTTATATATGTACAACCAACCGTTATCCAATCAAACTTAATATACTCTGTGAGCTCTGCTCAACGGAGTATAAAAACATTGTCAATGGACAATTATGGAACTCTAAAATTAGTTTATTTAGCGATAGAACTGCAATCCCTTACATTATCTACTTTGACGATTTTGAAATCAACAATCCTTTGGGTTCCCATAGAGGAACACAATCAATAGCTGCTTTTTATTAGGGTTTCCCCACTTTGCTACAGCACTTTCAATCGCGACTAGAAAATATATTCCCAGCTCTTTTCTTCAGAAGTAAATATAAACAGTTTGGAAATGACGCATCATTGAAACTACTAGTCGAAGAAATTAAAAACCTTGAAGAAGAGGGTATTGACATTAGCTTTGATAATACACGAAAAAAAATTTATTTTGTACTAGCACTAGTTGTGGGTGATAACTTAGGTTTAAATAGTATTCCCGGCTACACTAAAAGTTTTTCATCTAATTACTTTTGTCGATATTGTTTATGTAATAAAGAAGAAACTTCGTTTATTGTCGAGGAAATAGAAAGTAAACTTCGGAATGAGTTAAACTATGCAGAAAACCTTGCTACAGAAGATATACCTGAAAAACGAATAAATTTAACTGGTACATATGAGAATTCCATTTTCAATGATATAAATTCATTTCATGTTGAACATAATTTTACCGGAGATATTATGCACGATATTTTTGAAGGTGTTTGCAGATATGACGTTTCAAAAATATTACTTAATTTTATTGAAACGGAAAAATTATTTTCAATTGAATTTTTAAATGATCGAAAAAATCAATTTCAATACGGTGAAATTGAGTTAAGTAATAGATCATCATAAATTAAAATGTCACATTTGAAATGTCAAAAACTTAATATGTCAGCGATTGTTGCTAATTAATGTTCGTGGCCCAACATCATTCCAAGCGTTAAGAACAATTAATGGTGTATTGTGCGCAACATATCGTGAAGCATGTCAACAATTAAATTTGTTGGAGGATGATTAGCATTGGGAAGATACGCTTGCCGTTTCAACTGTAATAGCCAGTCCACATCAAATACGAACTTTATTTCGATAATAATTGCGATTATGGAATAATTTCAAAGATTATATGGCAGATGATATTTTAAACCAAATGCGTCGAAGTACTGCAAATTATGAGTTGGAATTAACATTGGAAATTTACAATGAAGCATTGATAAGGATTGACGACATTTGTTTGTCGATGTCAAACAAATCGTTAGTACAATTTGGCATACCAGCAGCAAATTGTGCAATGCATGATATGTTCAATCGAGAACTGGAGCGTGAATACCATTATGATTGTAATGAACTAAACACATTTGTAACTTGGATGCTCCTGGGGGAACAGGCAATACCTTTTTGATTCCATTGATATTGGCAACAATTCGATTAGATAATAACGTTGGATTGGCACTTGCTTCTTCCGGAATTGCGGCTGCATTACTGGAAGGCGGTCGCACAGCACATTCTGCATTAAATAAAACACCAAGATGTAATATTTCGAAAACATTTGGAATGGCAAAAGTTCTTAAAGTATGTAAGCTCATCGTATGGGACGAGTGTACTATGGCACACAAGAAATCATTGGAAGCACTTTATAGAACTTTGAAATGCAGATGAAATCAATGCATGTTCAAAATCATCGTATTTATGGAAACATGTAAACAAGCTTACACTTACGACAAAGCGTACGTGTTCAACTAAAAAACGAACCGTCAGCAGCTGAATTTTCACAGCAATTACTGAAAATCGGAAATGGCCAAATGATTACATCGCCTAACAATGTCTGCACTTTTGCACAGTCTAAAGAGGCATTGATACAGAGTGTATTTCCAAACAAAGTTCAACATTACAAAAACTATAATTGGCCCAGCGAAAGAGCAATTTTAGCTGGGAAAAGTAAGGACGTCAATGATATAAATGCAGCTATTTTGGATTAAACACCAGGTGGCATAGTTGCATATAAGTCAATGGACACTATTACTGATCAATTTGTTTCGTCCCTCCCACAAATAGTCATCCTCCCAGCAGCTCCTTGCAACAGGACTGCTCCATACTCCCTTACTCCGGGAAGGCATCGAATCCGTAGAGTGGCGGCCTCTCCCCTTAAGCACTTCAGAATTCTGCAGTTAAACTGTAATGGACTAACTGGGAAGATTACGGAGATAGTCGATTTCATGAAGCGGCACAACATCCGCATTGCTGTGATTCAAGAGACTAAACTCACAGCAAGATCTGCATTGCAGACCTGCTCTGGGTATAATGTCCACAGGAAAGACCGCGAGAGCGGAAATGGAGGCGGCCTCGCGTTTATCATACACCACTCTGTGCAATATTATATATTTGATCCTGGCATCGGCCGCAGGGACAACGTCTTAGAACGTCAAGGCCTATCTGTTCGGTCAGGCGATGAAAACCTAGAAATCATCAACATCTACATCCCTCCTGCCACCTGTTGCCCCAGTGGATACCGCCCTAATATCAGGGCTTTACTCACTGGCAACAATCGCATTATCTTAGGCGATTTCAATGCCCATCATGATCTATGGCATTCAAACTTGCGCGCGGACAGTAGGGGTGAGATGTTGGCGGATCAAATAGAAGGAACGACGTTCTGCACAACAAACGGAGACACCCCCACACGTATGGTAGGAAGCTGTCACAGCTCGCCAGATATCTCAATCGTGAGCACAGAACTCGTAAACTACGTCAACTGGCAGCCGATGGTAACATTGGCATCCGACCACCTGCCCATACTTATTTCGCTCGAGCGCACCGCCGACTTCATCTTCACCTAAAAACGCACTTTCATAAACTTCAAAAAAGGAAAGTGGGAAGAATATAAATCTTTTACAGACAACCGCTTTGCTGCCTTCCCTATCCCGACTGATGCCCGCCAAGGGGAGCGTGCCTTCCGTAAGGTCATTGAATCCGCCTCGGCACGTTTCTTTCCCGCCGGGAGAATTCCCGAAATCCGGCCCCACTTCCCGGCGGAGGCCGCAAACTTAGCGAGAGAACGTGACCTTATAAGACAGCTTGATCCAGGCGACCCCCAAATAAGGGATATAAACCAACGCATCAGATTGCTTGTGGACGAACACAAGTGGGCGAAATGGGAGGAGCACCTAAGAGGTTGTAACCTCTTTACGGGTGTGGGTAAACTTTGGTCCACCGTAAAGTCCCTATCGAATCCGACTAAGCACAAAAACAAAGTTTCCATCGCCTTTGACGACAAAGTGCTGTCGGATGCGAAAAAATGCGCGAGCGCTTTCTGCCGACAATATATAATGCATCCTACGGTCGACAAAGATAGACGGAGAGCCAATAGACAAGCACATAAACACAAATTCAGCGCGTCACCAATCACCATCACCGCTAAAGAGGTTGAGGACGTCATTGGTCGCGCTAAACCATCCAAAGCAGTGGGCCCAGACGGCATAGCCATGTCGATGTTTAAAAGCCTAGGGAAAGAGGGTTTCAAATATTTAGCGCATGTCTTCAACCTGTCTCTTTCCACCTTTGTCATACCCGAGAAATGGAAAATGGCCAAGGTGGTCCCGCTACTAAAGCCTGGGAAACCAGATAACATGGCGATATCTCTCCTATCGCCAGTGGCAAAGACGCTTGAAGCCATTTTGCTCCCCTATTTCCAAGCAAATTTGCTGCTAGTCCTTCATCAGCATTGTTTCATGGCAAAACTCCAAAGCACTACCACCGCGCAAAATGCGATTAGCACACAGATAAATTGCGGTTTAAATCAATACCCCCACCGTAGAACAGTACTCGTAGCGCTAGACCTATCAAAAGCTTTTGATACGGTCAACCATGGCTCGTTACTGCAAGACCTGGAAGGGTCTACCCTTCCCCCATGTCTTAAAAGGTGGACCGCAAATTATCTGGGTGGTCGGCAGGCATCGGTGCAATTAGAAACGAAACATCAAAACCAAGGAGAATTAAACAAGGGGTGCCACAGGGTGGTGTCCTATCCCCACTTTTGTTTAAATTCTACATATCTAAGCTACCTTCACCACCGGAAGGAGTCACAATAGTTTCCTACGCCGATGACTGCACAATAATGGCCACACGCCCAGGCCCAGGCCAAAAGATCGATGGGCTATGCAATAAAATAAACGGCTACCTCCCTGATTTCTCCAGTTTTTTCGCCTCGCGAAACCTGGCATTATCACCGACTAAATCTTCCGCGACCTTATTTACAACATGGACGTCCCAAATGTCGACCATTTTGAACATCCACGTCGATGGCACTACGCTACCGACTGTCCTACACCCCAAAATCTTGGGTGTGACGTTTGATCAGGATCTACATTTTGGTGAGCACGCAGCCGCAATTGTTCCGAGAATTCAGAGCCGTAACAAAATCCTTAAATCCCTCGCTGGCAGTACCCGGGGAAAAGGTAAAGAAACGCTCATGACTACATACAAAGCAATTAGCCAGCCGATTACGTGCTAAGCGTCACCCATATGATCCACAAGCCTAAAAATTACCCACTGGAAGAAACTACAGGCCTGCCAAAATACTGCTCTCAGAATCGCCACGGGCTGTCTTCTTATGTCCCCAGAACACCATCTGCATAATGAGGCGAGAATACTCCCCATCAGGGAGAGAAATGAGATGCTGACCAAACAGTTCCTGTTGATTACCCAGAAACCTGGGCATCCCAACAGACATCTGATTGATGAATCAGCACCGCCTAGGGGATTAAGGAGTCATCTCCGTAAGCATTTTGAGGAAATACGGCACCTGAGAACCCATCCGTATGAAGATAAAAAACACAAGCAGGTCCTTGGTAAACTCCATAAGCAGGCGTCGGACCTTTATGCCGGGAATATCCGGTGAATCCAGTACTTAAAGAAAAGTATCCGAAACTCGCGGAAACGCCTGTCACTCTTGCTCAACTTCGTTCTGGATACTGTAACAGGTTAAACTCATACCTATCCTGAATCAACCCCGACATACAAAATGTATGCCCCACTTGCAATATGTCCCCACATGACACCAACCATCTCTTTAATTGTAATGTGGAACCAACGCCTCTAACACCCCTTTCCTTATGGTCCACCCCAGTTGAAACGGCAAGTTTCCTTGGACTCCCGTTAGAGGATATTGATGACAATTTGTGATCGGTCGCGGCTATTAGTTGTGGCGAGCATTGCTACAACAACAACAACAACTGATAAAGATGATGTCGTAAATTATCCAACTGAATCCTTAAACTCACTCGGTTCGCCAGGCCTACCACCTCATAATTTACGATTAAAAATTGGAGCACCGATTATTATGCTGCGCAAAATTAATATGCCACGACTTTGCAAAGGTACCAAACTCGCTGTGAAGAAGCTAATGGGTAACGCTATCGAAGCAACAATTTTGAAAGGGAAGTACAAAGGAGAAGACGTTTTGATACCCAGAATTCCACTGATTCCGACGGATTTACACTTCGATTTCAAACGTTTGCAGTTCCCTATTCGCCTTGCCTTCGCTATGACAATTAATAAGGCGCAAGGACAGTCTTTACAAATGTGCGGTATTAATTTAGAATACCAAATTTTTTCTCATGGACAATTGTATGTAGCTTGCTCACGAGTAGGCAAACCATAGTCATTATTCATTTACGCGAAAGATAGAAAACCACAAAAACGTTGTCTACCAAAAAGTGTTACAATAAAGTTCGAATGAAATTGTATCAAAGAATTTGCTTTGTTTCATTTAATTTTATTCTCTTTCAGCAAATCATTGAATTTATCGCCTGACGAAGCAGGCGAGGGTACGCTAGTACTAATATACAATTCTTCTTTCTTGGTACGTTGAGGTGTGAGATATTGAAAATATAATGGCATTGAAAACTAAAAAGTACTTTTAAGTCACGTTTTCATTCGCCACACCTAACCAAAATACCATCAAAGTGCTAGCGGAATTTTTTGCAATAGGCAAAGAAATTTTTCCCTCAATTTATTATATGAATTTTTACGATAGTGAAGAAAATTTCCATGCATATTAGATAGGTTTATCTTATGTTTTTAGAAAAATTTTAATTTTAAGTTTTTAATTATATAAGCTGTACCAAGAGATTATCACTTACTCAGAGTTTATATTTCAGTTTGTCTCCTTATATCCACCAACTAAATGGCGGAAGATTCAGCAAAGTGTTCATTTGTTGTGTCTGCTTCATCACTGCTTACATACTCGCTGTAAGTTCAATATTTCGTTAACACATAGTAAAGATCTATATCAATATATCAAATTATACCGTTAATATTTATCATCTTTCATACATTAATTTCAATTGAATGAAAATTAAAAACTTGAAAACGATTCAGAAATTAAATTATAATTTTCTGAACATGAATTGTAACTTTCTGAATTTGAATAGTAATTTTCGAAACTCGACTTGTTGAACTTATATATGAAATTCTGAACATAAAGTGTAGTTTTCTGTACTTGAATTGCAATTTTCAGAAATTGAGTTGGAAATTCTGACTTGTATGGTAACTTTCTGAATTTAAATTGAAAATTCTGTGTGGTATCGTGTAATACGATCTCGTAAATTATTTTCACTCAAACTATAAATATGAAACTGTTCTGCCCTGAACTTAAATTATAATTTTCTGAACTTACGTGAACTGGAAAAGGTGTAGAAACTATTTTTTTGTGTTTTATCAGCCTTTTGATATGTAAGATCGCGGGTTCGAATCAAGCTCAAGGCTTTACAATAATTTTGCAGCATTATTATTGCTGTGATAAACTTTTTAAATTAGAATAGAAGAAAGAAAACAATTTTAGACAAATGCAAAGCTCATTCTGCTATCACACGGTGGTATGTTTGTCTTCATTGTTTCTATATCTATTCGAATTCTTGTCGATTTTTACGGTGCTACGGTGCTGCGATACCTGTTGCAGAAACGATGTGAATATTGGACTTGTTTTATAACAATGATGCCATAGTGCCATATTTATCCACAATTTTTTCCCACTGCTATGGGATGTATTATCGCCCTTTTGATTTGTACGATCGCGGGATCGAATCGAGCTCAAAGCCGAACAATAATTTTTTCATCATTATTACTTATTGTTATTATCCATTTTTTCTTGATTGAAAAATGTTTAAATTAGAATAAAAGAAAGATACTAAATTTTTGCCAACTGCCAAAGCTCCTTGTATAGATCCATTTCAGGAAATGCTAAATTCCTTCATCGGCAACGTTTAGGCGCTGCTGTTATAATCATTCAGCTATTACAGCGGTTGCTTGTTTGTTTCATTATTTCTACTACTGATAAAAATGGCGTCTAAACGATACAGATAAAGGAATTTAGCAACGAACTTTGCCAGCTGTCTAATATTTTTTCTTTCTTCTATTCTCATTTAATAATTTTTTCAATTAAGGAAACAATTAATATAATAGTAATAAAACAAATCATTGTTTGGCCTTTAGCTCGATGCAAAGTATTTCTTTGGCATTTTCTAGGGTTAAATATTATAAACAAAATAAGTATATAGTATTGCACATTTTTCAATCGCTTCACAATTTTTTCTGCTTACTTAAACTGAAATTTTGCTTTCAATTGAAATTTTTTTCCAAGCGAGCAGAACAAATTAAGGAGCGATGGAAAAAAGGGGCAAATAAAAGGGGTAAAATAGTAAAATAGAGCTTATGACCTGTAAAATGCACTTTACTCTCTATCTAGACTTTGGTGATTCGGAGGGCGAATAGTTTATAATTATATTATTTGTTATTTTAGTGGACTGTATTTTATTTTATATGTTTATTTATATATCTGTTCATGTAGAAGAACAGAGGTCGCTATAGACCCGTTATACCTTCCTATGTATTCAATTGGGGGCGAGCACTTGGGCTTGGGATAAGCTTCCTCATTTCGCTGTGAAAACCTCGCTGTTGCAGCTTGTATGTATTTATTGGGGCTGAGCACTTCGGATCTAAGGTATAGGTTTGAGCCACCTTATTTTATTATGAAAAACACCGATTTGGGATACAATTTTTAAACAGTGTCTTTAGAATATACCACTAACCAGTTGAGAATCGCAAGCGCACTCAATGGTTAATGAAACAAACGAAAGATAAATGTTCATAGTTTAATTCACTTAAACACTATTGAATCTTAAATAAATTATAATTACCTATACCGCGTATATATGTGGTGCACAATTGTAGGTGAAATTGCCACAACAGAAAGGTGATGATGCTTGGAAACTATATTTCGACGAAATTCCAGAAGAGATCGTTGATGAATTTGCTATGCGTTATGGGATTGAAAATATATACCAGGCAATGACACACTTCCATTGTCTATCAACAAAATATTTATGCCCTGGTGTTCCAGCTGTGATGAGTACATTATTAGCGAATATTAATGCATATTACGCACATACTACAGCCTCGTCAGCCGTATCAGCCAGTGACCGCTTTTCCGCTAGTAATTTTGGGGTAAGTGCATATATATTAGAATTTCTCGTTAAGTAAATTACACACCAACAACAAAAAATAAGGTTGCTTACATTGTTATATTACATTTGTTATACTACAGTAACACTGAAGCAAATGCGTCATATGAGCCGTTTATTTTGAAAGTGGCATAAGTCATTTCCAACTCATGGTCTTAAATGCATTGTTATTTTTGAACGAATGCATATATAGATGGTTCTACAATTATAAAATAATAATAAGAATTGCATCTTTTGGATATTGGACTCTAACAAACTGGAGGCGAGGAGAGATACAAACAAATTATCACTGAACCTAAACGACATGAAATGACTTATGCCACTTTCAAAATAAACGGCTTATATGTAGTTGGGGGCCAAACGCCCTTTTCATAGGTTTAAGCATATATATTGCTTTAACTTTAGTCTGCGATTTACAAATTGTAAATATCAGAGAAATTTTACAAAACACACCTTAATTTAAATTTTTCCACACTTATTTCATTTTCACAGTTTTAACCAATCCATTACTTTCGTCTGAGATATTCCACTTTGACATGTTTAAAATTCAACAGAAACAGGTGGAATGTAATTCCGTTTTGTTACCAACGAATACCGATTAATATGGTGATAACATATTTTGTTCAGTTTTAAGATATTGAAACTTGAAATTTCACAAAATTCGTATGCCTTTTTCTTTCGATGTTCACGACGGCTGTATGGGTTGCCGTTTACATTACCAAGGTGTATTTTAGGAGCCCGGAAGCGTTGACATCTTAGGGAACATCTCGGCCACTTTTACAGGTGAATTGACATCGATTGTATTGTCGAAATCATCGTTACCAATTTCAGATACGCTAATGCACCAACAATTCACTTTGTCTTATAATATACGTTAACTATATCTCGATTCCAGCTTGAGAGTTTCAGCAAACAGGAGAAGCCTGGTTCCCGATCCCCACAAGATCACCCTCCTCATGTACCGATGGTTTATCGTGTCGCTGGTCAATTCATAATTAGCATTACATAATTTCGTCGTCGATGTTTAGTACGGTTTGTTCGCGAAGACTGAAATCGAAGACTAGATCTGCCGGTAGCCTAAGACGTAAACGTGGTTTCTCGTTAGCTTACAATTTTATTGGGAAAATAGCGTGCTATTTGGATGAGCAAGAACACCATATACCTCGAGAGCGTAGCAGTTACCACGTTTACAGCGAATGAATGTACCCATATGATCTATATGGATGTCGCGGAGCGAGCTGGGCTCGATTGGGTGGAAATGTATGCTAACTTCTGGTTTTCCAGCCCAACGCTTTTTATAGCAACACGGTACGCATACAGTTATTTAATTTTTCCATAACATCTTAAATAAGGGAACCAACTAACTTTTTAAATTCTTCGAATTGTACGACTGAACATTGAGCCAGATTTTGGACAACAAATATTTAAGTAATGAGTTCAGAACGCACTATTTTTTCCGGCTGTTCTACTGGTACATCACTGATCGCATCTACGTGCGACATAGAACTACCCCGGCGATGGATGCACTCAAAGAAAATTCGAGGAATACTCTGTGTAAGTTCTCTGTTTTCTTTTATCTTTTCGATGGAGGAACAATCGGTTACCAGGTAGAATAGTAACTATGATAACGACTCTCCGCGTATGCCGTCCAGATTACGAACGTCGGTGTTTTTTCGTAAATTAGATATTTACATTGTAACTATTCCCGGTCGTCCGGGTCTTACTTACTTTCTTAATTGGCGTTCATTAGCATCTTTCGTTTGATACCCATATTGTACAAACAAATTCTATGGTCACCCCTGGTCCACCTTTGTGGCGATATCTCGAAACGGCGTCCACCTGTGGAACTAAGCATCACTCCCTTTTAAAATACTCATGAACACCTTTCTTTTGATACCCATATTGTACAAACAAATTCTAGGGTCACCCCTGGTCCACCTTTATGGCGATATCTCGAAACGGTGTCCATCTATGGAACTAAGGATTACTCCCTTTTAAAATACTCATTAACACCTTTCATTTGATACCCATATCGTACAAAGGCATTCTAGAGTCACCCCTGGTCCACCTTTATGGCGATATCTCGAAAAGGCGACCACCTATACAACTACCACCACTCCCTTTTAAAACCCTCATTAATACCTTTAATTTGATACCCATATCGTACAAACAAATTCTAGGGTCACACCTGGTCCACCTTTATGGCGATATCTCGAAACGGCGTCCATCTATGGAACTAAGGATTACTCCCTTTTAAAATACTCATTAACACCTTTCATTTGATACCCATATCGTACAAAGGCATTCTAGAGTCACCCCTGGTCCACCTTTATGGCGATATCTCGAAAAGGCGACCACCTATACAACTACCACCACTCCCTTTTAAAACCCTCATTAATACCTTTAATTTGATACCCATATCGTACAAACAAATTCTAGGGTCACACCTGGTCCACCTTTATGGCGATATCTTGAAACGGCGTCCACCTGTGGAACTAAGCTTCACTCCCTTTTAAAATACTCATTAACACCCTTCTTTTGATATCCATATTGTACAAACGAATTCTAGGGTCACCCCTGGTCCACCTTTATGGCGATATCTCGAAACGGCGTCCACCAATGGAACTAAGGATTACTCCCTTTTAAAATACTCATTAGCATCTTTCGTTTGATACCCATATTGTACAAACGCATTCTAGGGTCACACCTGGTCCACCTTTATGGCGATATCTCGAAACGGCGTCCACCTATGGAACTAAGGATTACTCCCTTTTAAAATACTCATTCACACCTTTCTTTTGATACATATATTGTACAAACAAATTCTAGGGTCACCCCTGGTCCACCTTTATGGCGATATCTCGAAACGGCGTCCACCTATTGAACTAAGGATTACTCCGTTTTAAAATACTCATTAACACCTTTCATTTGATACCCATATCGTACAAACGCATTCTAGAGTCACCCCTGGTCCACCTTTATGGCGAAATCTCGAAAAGGCGACCACCTATACAACTACCACCACTCCCTTTTAAAACCCTCATTAATACCTTTAATTTGATACCCATATCGTACAAACAAATTCTAGGGTCAGACCTGGTCCACCTTTATGGCGATATCTCGAAACGGCGTCCACCTGTGGAACTAAGCATCACTCCCTTTTATAATACTCATTAGCACCTTTCTTTTGATACCCATATTGTACAAACAAATCCTAAGGTCACCCCTGGTCCACCTTTGTGGCGATATCTCGAAACGGCGTCCACCTATGGAACTAAGGATTACTCCCTTTTAAAATACTCATTCACACCTTTCTTTTGATACATATATTGTACAAACAAATTCTAGGGTCACCCCTGGTCCACCTTTATGGCGATATCTCGAAACGGCGTCCACCTATTGAACTAAGGATTACTCCGTTTTAAAATACTCATTAACACCTTTCATTTGATACCCATATCGTACAAACGCATTCTAGAGTCACCCCTGGTCCACCTTTATGGCGAAATCTCGAAAAGGCGACCACCTATACAACTACCACCACTCCCTTTTAAAACCCTCCTTAATACCTTTAATTTGATACCCATATCGTACAAACAAATTCTAGGGTCACACCTGGTCCACCTTTATGGCGATATCTCGAAACGGCGTCCACCTGTGGAACTAAGCATCACTCCCTTTTATAATACTCATTAACACCTTTCTTTTGATACCCATATTGTACAAACAAATTCTAGGGTCACCCCTGGTCCACCTTTATGGCGATATCTCGAAACGGCGTCCACCTATGGAACTAAGGATCACTCCCTTTTAAAATACTCATTAGCACCCTTCATTTGATACCCATATCGTACAAACAAATTCTAGAGTCACCCCTGGTCCACCTTTATATCGATATTTCGAAAAGGCGTCCACCCATAGAACTAAGGCCCACTCCCTTTTAAAATACTCATTAACACCTTTCGTTTGATACCCATATCGTACAAACAAATTCTAGAGTCACCCCTGGTCCACCTTTATGGCGATATCTCGAAAAGGCGTCCACCCATAGAACTAAGGCCCACTCCCTTTTAAAATACTCATTAACACCTTTCATTTGATACCCATATCGGACAAACAATTTCTAAAGTCACCCATGGTCCACCTTTATGGCAATATCTCGAAAAGGCGTCCACCCATAGAACTAAGGCCCACTCCCTTTTAAAACACTCATTAAGATATTTCGTTTGACACCCACATTGTACAAACGCATTCTAGAATCACCCCTGGTCCACCTTTATAACGATATCCCGAAAAGGCGTCCACCTATAGAGCTAAGGCCCACTCCCTTTTAAAATACTCATTAACACCTTTCATTTGATACCCATGTCGTACAAACAAATTCTAGAGTCACCCCTGGTCCACCTTTATGACGATATCTCGAAAAGGCGTCCACCTACTGAACTAAGGCCCACTCCCTTTTAAAATACTCATTAACACCCTTCATTTGATACCCATATCGTACAAACAAATTCTAGTGTGACCCCTGGTCCACCTTTATGGCGATATCTCGAAAAGGCGTCCACCTATTGAACTAAGGCCCACTCCCTTTTAAAATACTCATTAACACCCTTCATTTGATACCCATATCGTACAAACAAATTCTAGAGTCACCCCTGGTCCACCTTTATGGCGATATCTCGAAAAGCCGTCCGCCTATAGAACTAAGGCCCACTCCCTTTTAAAATACTCATTAACACCTTTCATTTGATACACATATCGTACAAACAAATCCTAGAGTCATCCCTGGTCGACCTTTATGGCGATATCTCGAAAAGGCGTCCACCTATAGAGCTAAGGCCCACGCCCTTTTAAAATATTCATTAACACCTTTCATTTGATACCCATATCGTACAAACAACCCATTCCAGGGTTACCCTAGGTTCATTTTCCTACATGGTGATTTTCCCTTATTTTGTCTCCATAGCTCTCAACTGAGTATGTAATGTTCGGTTACACCCGAACTTAGCCTTCCTTACTTGTTGTATTTATATTTTTGTTGGTAACTTCCTTTACATCTCTCAAATGTTGTTTGTGGTTCTGTTTAAGTTTTTATAAACAAATTATATATATTGTAATTCTGTGAGAAGAAAAATTCATTCGTATTTTTTAAATTTTTTCTTTTTAATCTTTTATGCTTTTTTGTTTTTATTTTTTGTAAGTTTTCATTTTGTGTTTAAGTTTTTCACAAGATCAAAATATACTTGTAAATCATTTCTAATTATTAATAAAATAAATACATCATTTAAGTTTATAACCTTTTAAAAAAACCTACAAAACTTTTTATTCCCGACTGTGAAGTGTAGCGAAGAGAGGCCTTTATTCATTTTGTTTTAAATTATTTTAAACTATTTAATAGTATTAAGGAAAGAACAATTAAAGTTGGGATGAAGAAGAAGAACAAGACACAATGTTTAGGTCACAGACCTAAATATATCTGCCCTGTTGTTGTTGTTGTTGTTGTTGTAGCAGTGCTTCGCCCCATCCAATAGGTGCGACCGTGAGTAACCTTTAGAGTAAGCTTACACAGCCACCGATTTTGATCGCCGAATGCCGGTCGTAATCGTCCGATAAAAATAAACACATGTATTTAGATGAGCGTGTGCACATTTCAACCGATCACCGAATTGTTGTCGACCGTTGTCGTTTTCCACTGCCAATAAATTTGCGCGCGTTAAATTTTATCGTCCGAATCTGGTTACTAACTTGCATGCATTTACTGGAAAAAATAAATAATTGGGCGATGGACTGTGAAAAGTTAATTAATTGTGTGCAAAACAGACGCCTTTTATGCTATAAGCACACAAAAGCATAACTTAATAAATCTTTTAAGGTCAGAAGTGGCAGCAGAGCTGGGTGTAAATCCTGAAGAAGCAAAAAGAAAGGGGCAATTTGAGGGACCAATTTAGAAAATTATTCTATAGGGTCAAACAGTCAGGAAGATCAGGTGACGGTGCCGACGCAATATTTACTCAGAAGTGGATATATTATTGCTCCCTACTTTTTCTATCTAACCAAATTGCTCCAAAGACGTGTTACGGAAATTTGCCTACAGTTGCCAATGACACATATTCTTATGAAGTAAGAGTAAATTGATACCAGATTAAAATAGTTTATATTCTTTGCATATATCTAAATTTTTAGGAAATGATAAATTCCCCGGAGGCGTCATTGGAGCCACAGCCGTTACAAACGCCACAAGTAACACCTGATGCACAGTCCACGTATCAAAGTCCCAACCAACGCCGGTTTCCCAATAACGCCAATTTGTTTCAAGGAAGAAAAGAAATTACATGGATCAAAAATATCTGGACAAAAAATTTTTAGTACAGCAAAGGTTATTACACGATACCCATATTGTACAAACGAATCCTGATCCACATTTATGGCGATATCCCTAAATGACGTCCACCTATAGAACTATGGCCCACTCCTTCATAAAATACTCTTTAATGCCTTTCATTTGATACACATGTCATACAAACACATTCCAGGGTTTCCCTCGGTTCATTTTCCTACATGGTTATTTTCCCTTATGTTGTCACCATAGCTCTCAACTGAGTATGTAATGTTCGGTTACACCCGAACTTAACCTTCCTTACTTGCTTGTTCTATCTTTAGTTTTTGTATATATCGTATTAAGTGTTTGATGTGGTCGACGAGCAAAAGCTATGGTGTTGTTGAGTATGTATGTGCCTAACGTTTTCATCTCTGTTAGGCCTGGTACATATTCCGGTAAACGTTTTCTTCTGGTTTATCTGTTTTTGTGTTTTGATTTGAATGTTTGCTATTCATCATTTTTGTTGTGATCCATTTTTGTATTAGGGTGCTCGTAAATCCGTTTTTATATAAAATGTTCTTGATTTTAACGTTGTTTTCTTTTTTGAGCTCCTGGTCGCTGAGATTATAAATTTTTTCAATCAGGTTCAACGCAGTGTTCCTTTTTTGAGTCCAGGTGTGATTTTACATAAGAATTTCCTAATGGCGTCTCTGGTGCAGAAAAAAGTTGGAATTTGTGATCCAGTGTTTTTAGTAGTCCGTATAATTTAGGTGCACTAGCCGCATGGCATGTCAATAATTGTCTAGTTTTCGCCCAAATATTCTTTTGCTTATATATTTCATATATGAAGGCGTTGTTTTCCCTTAACAACTGTTGCTTCGGGTCAATTCTCATCGTTCTATACGTTTGCTTGTCACTTAAAGGTCCTTTGTCTTATTTTTATATTACGTTTTGTACATTATCACAGTTTTGTTACCATTGTCTGCACTAGTTATTATTATATATGCGATTATTTATAAATTTGGTTGTTCCATCGCAAACCTTCAAAATAAATTTTTTCTTTTGGTCCACATTCCATTTTGTTTTTGTAGTTTCTTATTCTATTCGCAATCTTGCATTTTACCGTATTTTTATAATCTTCATCTTCGATCCTCTGGACTCATTGTTCGATGTCGGCAATCATGTGTATGGGAGAAAAAGAATTCTTTGGGACGGTAGTGCAAGTTTATTTCCCAGTGACAACAACCAGCGACATTCTTTCGGCATATCGATTTCGGTTTTGTTATCAAATTAAATCCTCATTAGACCTTAAACCAAATTTTTCAATTTTTTTTGTATATGTGTTTGTATTTTTATACACAGTTGAGCAGAGCTCACAGAGTATATTAACTTTGATTGGATAACGGTTGGTTGTACAGGTATAAAGGAATCGAGATAGATATAGACTTCCATATATCAAAATCATCAGTATCGAAAAAAAATTTGATTGAGCCATGTCCGTCCGTCCGTCCGTCCGTTAACACGGTAACTTAAGTAAATTTTGAGGTATCTTGACGAAATTTGGTATGTAGGTTCCTGGGCACTCATCTCAGATCGCTATTTAAAATGAACGATATCGGACTATAACCACGCCCACTTTTTCGATATCGAAAATTTCGAAAAATCGAAAAAGTGCGATAATTCATTACCAAAGACGGATAAAGCGATGAAACTTGGTAGGTGGGTTGAGCTTATGACACAGAATAGAAAATGTGTAAAATTTTGGACAATGGGCGTGGCGCGGCCCACTTTTAAATGAAGGTAATTTAGAAGTTTTGCAAGCTGTAATTTGGCAGTCGTTGAAGATATCATGATGAAATTTGGCAGGAACGTTACCTGTATTACTATATGTATGCTTTATAAAAATTAGCAAAATCGGAGAACGACCACGCCCACTTTAAAAAAAATGTTTAAGTGAAATTTTTACAAAAAATTTAATATCTTTACAGTATATAAGTAAATTATGTCAACATTCAACTCCAGTAATGATATGGTGCAACAAAATACAAAAACAAAAGAAAATTTCAAAATGGGCGTGGCTCCGCCCTTTTTCATTTGATTTGTCTAGGATACATTTAATGCCATAAGTCGAACAAATATTTACCAATCCTTGTGAAATTTGGCAGGCGCTTAGATTATAGGACGATAACTGTTTTCTGTGAAAAAGGGCGAAATCGGTTGAAGCCACGCCCAGTTTTTATACACAGTAGATCGTCTGTCCTTCCGCCCGGCCGTTAACACGATAACTTGAGCAAAAATCGATATATCTTTACTAAACTCAGTTCGCATAATTATTTGAACACACTTTGTATTGGTGTAAAAAAATGGCCGAAATCCGACTATGACCACGCCCACTTTTTCGATTTCGAAAATTACGAAAAATTAAAAAAATGCCATAATTCTATACCGAATACGAAAAAAGGGATGAAACATGGTAATTTCATTGGTTTATTGACGCAAAATATAACTTTAGAAAAAAACTTTGTAAAATGGGTGTGACACCTACCATATTAAATAGAAGAAAATGAAAAAGTTCTGCAGGACGAAATCGAAAGCCCTTGGAATCATTGCAGGAATACTGTTCGTAGTATTACATACATAAATAAATTAGCGGTACCCGACATATGATGTTCTGGGTCACCCCGGTCCCCATTTTGGTCGAAATCTCAAAAACGCCTTCACATATAAAACTACCACCACTCCCTTTTAAAATCGTTATTAATACATTTAATTTGACACCCATATTGAACAAACACATTATGGAGTCACCCCTGGTCCACCTTTATGGCGATATATCGGAAAGGTGTCCACCTATAGAACTAAGGCCCACTCCCTTTTAAAATAGTCATTATCACCTTTCGTTTGATACTCATAATGTACAAACGCATTCTAGAGTCAACCCTGGTCCACCTTTATAACGATATCCCGAAAAGGCGTCCACCTATAGAACTAAGGCCCACTCCCTTTTAAAATACTCATTATCACCGTTCATTTGATACCCATATCGTACAAACAAATTCTAGAGTCACCCCTGGTCCACCTTTATATCGATATTTCGAAAATGGGTCCACCCAAAGAACTAAGGCCCACTCCCTTTTAAAATACTCATTAACACCTTTCGTTTGATACCCATATTGTATAAACGCATTTTAGAGTCATCCCTGGGCCACCTTTATGGCGATATCTCGAAAAGGCGTACACCTATAAAGCTAGGGCCCACTCCCTTTAAAATACTCATTAACACCTTTCATTTGATACCCATATCGTACAAACAAATTCTAGAGTCACCCCTGGTCCACCTTTATATCGATATTTCGAAAATGGTACCACCCATAGAACTAAGGCCCACTCCCTTTTAAAATCCTCATTAACACATTTCGTTTGATACCCGTATTTTATAGACGCATTCTAGAGTCATCCCTGGTCCACCTTTATGGCGATATCTCGAAAAGGCGTACACCTATAAAACTAAGGCCCACTCCCTTTAAAATACTCATTAACACCTTTCATTTGATACCCATATCGTACAAACAAATTCTAGAGTCACCCCTGGTCCACCTTTATATCGATATTTCGAAAAGGCGTCCACCCATAGAACTAAGGCCCACTCCCTTTTAAAATACTCATTAACACCTTTCATTTGATACCCATATCGTACAAACAAATTCTAGAGTCACCCCTGGTCCACCCTTATATCGATATTTCGAAAAGGCGTCCACCCATAGAACTAAGGCCCACTCCCTTTTCAAATACTCATTAACATCTTTCATTTGATACCCATATCGTACAAACAAATTCTAGAGTCACCCCTGGTCCACCCTTATATCGATATTTCGAAAAGGCGTCCACCCATAGAACTAAGGCCCACTCCCTTTTAAAATACTCATTAACACCTTTCATTTGATACCCATATCGTACAAACAAATTCTAGAGTCACCCCTGGTCCACCCTTATTTGCTATTCATCGACATAGATATAGACTTCCATATATCAAAATCATCAGTATCGAAAAAAAATTTGATTGAGCCATGTCCGTCCGTCCGTCCGTCCGTTGACACGGTAACTTAAGTAAATTTTGAGGTATCTTGACGAAATTTGGTATGTAGGTTCCTGGGCACTCATCTCAGATCGCTATTTAAAATGAACGATATCGGACTATAACCACGCCCACTTTTTCGATATCGAAAATTTCGAAAAATCGAAAAAGTGCGATAATTCATTACCAAAGACGGATAAAGCGATGAAACTTGGTAGGTGGGTTGAGCTTATGACACAGAATAGAAAATGTGTAAAATTTTGGACAATGGGCGTGGCGCGGCCCACTTTTAAATGAAGGTAATTTAGAAGTTTTGCAAGCTGTAATTTGGCAGTCGTTGAAGATATCATGATGAAATTTGGCAGGAACGTTACCTGTATTACTATATGTATGCTTTATAAAAATTAGCAAAATCGGAGAACGACCACGCCCACTTTAAAAAAAATGTTTAAGTGAAATTTTTACAAAAAATTTAATATCTTTACAGTATATAAGTAAATTATGTCAACATTCAACTCCAGTAATGATATGGTGCAACAAAATACAAAAACAAAAGAAAATTTCAAAATGGGCGTGGCTCCGCCCTTTTTCATTTGATTTGTCTAGGATACATTTAATGCCATAAGTCGAACAAATATTTACCAATCCTTGTGAAATTTGGCAGGCGCTTAGATTATAGGACGATAACTGTTTTCTGTGAAAAAGGGCGAAATCGGTTGAAGCCACGCCCAGTTTTTATACACAGTAGATCGTCTGTCCTTCCGCCCGGCCGTTAACACGATAACTTGAGCAAAAATCGATATATCTTTACTAAACTCAGTTCGCATAATTATATGAACACACTTTGTATTGGTGTAAAAAAATGGCCGAAATCCGACTATGACCACGCCCACTTTTTCGATTTCGAAAATTACGAAAAATTAAAAAAATGCCATAATTCTATACCGAATACGAAAAAAGGGATGAAACATGGTAATTTCATTGGTTTATTGACGCAAAATATAACTTTAGAAAAAAACTTTGTAAAATGGGTGTGACACCTACCATATTAAATAGAAGAAAATGAAAAAGTTCTGCAGGACGAAATCGAAAGCCCTTGGAATCATTGCAGGAATACTGTTCGTGGTATTACATACATAAATAAATTAGCGGTACCCGACATATGATGTTCTGGGTCACCCCGGTCCCCATTTTGGTCGAAATCTCGAAAACGCCTTCACATATACAACTACCACCACTCCCTTTTAAAATCGTTATTAATACATTTAATTTGACACCCATATTGAACAAACACATTATGGAGTCACCCCTGGTCCACCTTTATGGCGATATATCGGAAAGGTGTTCACCTATAGAACTAAGGCCCACTCCCTTTTAAAATAGTCATTATCACCTTTAGTTTGATACTCATAATGTACAAACGCATTCTAGAGTCAACCCTGGTCCACCTTTATAACGATATCCCGAAAAGGCGTCCACCTATAGAACTAAGGCCCACTCCCTTTTAAAATACTCATTATCACCGTTCATTTGATACCCATATCGTACAAACAAATTCTAGAGTCACCCCTGGTCCACCTTTATATCGATATTTCGAAAATGGGTCCACCCAAAGAACTAAGGCCCACTCCCTTTTAAAATACTCATTAACACCTTTCGTTTGATACCCATATTGTATAAACGCATTTTAGAGTCATCCCTGGGCCACCTTTATGGCGATATCTCGAAAAGGCGTACACCTATAAAGCTAGGGCCCACTCCCTTTAAAATACTCATTAACACCTTTCATTTGATACCCATATCGTACAAACAAATTCTAGAGTCACCCCTGGTCCACCTTTATATCGATATTTCGAAAATGGTACCACCCATAGAACTAAGGCCCACTCCCTTTTAAAATCCTCATTAACACATTTCGTTTGATACCCGTATTGTATAGACGCATTCTAGAGTCATCCCTGGTCCACCTTTATGGCGATATCTCGAAAAGGCGTACACCTATAAAACTAAGGCCCACTCCCTTTAAAATACTCATTAACACCTTTAATTTGATACCCATATCGTACAAACAAATTCTAGAGTCACCCCTGGTCCACCTTTATATCGATATTTCGAAAAGGCGTCCACCCATAGAACTAAGGCCCACTCCCTTTTAAAATACTCATTAACACCTTTCATTTGATACCCATATCGTACAAACAAATTCTAGAGTCACCCCTGGTCCACCCTTATATCGATATTTCGAAAAGGCGTCCACCCATAGAACTAAGGCCCACTCCCTTTTAAAATACTCATTAACATCTTTCATTTGATACCCATATCGTACAAACAAATTCTAGAGTCACCCCTGGTCCACCCTTATATCGATATTTCGAAAAGGCGTCCACCCATAGAACTAAGGCCCACTCCCTTTTAAAATACTCATTAACACCTTTCATTTGATACCCATATCGTACAAACAAATTCTAGAGTCACCCTTGGTCCACCCTTATATCGATATTTCGAAAAGGCGTCCACCCATAGAACTAAGGCCCACTCCCTTTTAAAATACTCATTAACATCTTTCATTTGATACCCATATCGTACAAACAAATTCTAGAGTCACCCCTGGTCCACCCTTATATCGATATTTCGAAAAGGCGTCCACCCATAGAACTAAGGCCCACTCCCTTTTAAAATACTCATTAACACCTTTCATTTGATACCCATATCGTACAAACAAATTCTAGAGTCACCCCTGGTCCACCCTTATATCGATATTTCGAAAAGGCGTCCACCCATAGAACTAAGGCCAACTCCCTTTTAAAATCCTCATTAACACATTTCGTTTGATACCCATATTGTATAAACGCATTTTAGAGTCATCCCTGGTCCAACTCTATGGCGATATCTCGAAAAGGCGTCCACCTATAGAACTAAGGCCCACTCCCTTTTAAAATACTCATTAACACCTTTCATTTGATACCCATATCGTACAAACAAATTCTAGAGTCACCCCTGGTCCACCCTTATATCGATATTTCGAAAAGGCGTCCACCCATAGAACTAAGGCCCACTCCCTTTTAAAATACTCATTAACATCTTTCATTTGATACCCATATCGTACAAACAAATTCTAGAGTCACCCCTGGTCCACCTTTATGGCGATATCTCGAAAAGGCGTCCACCTATAGAACTAAGGCCACTCCCTTTTAAAATGCTCATTAACACCTTTCATTTTATACCCATATCGTACAAACAAATTCTAGAGTCACCCCTGGTCCACCCTTATATCGATATTTTGAAAAGGCGTCCACCCATAGAACTAAGGCCCACTCCCTTTTAAAATACTCATTAACACCTTTCATTTGATACCCATATCGTACAAACAAATTCTAGAGTCACCCCTGGTCCACCCTTATATCGATATTTCGAAAAGAAATACTCATTAACATCTTTCATTTGATATCCATATCGTACAAACAAATTCTAGAGTCACCCCTGGTCCACCTTTATGGCGATATCTCGAAAAGGCGTCCACCTATAGAACTAAGACCACTCCCTTTTAAAATGCTCATTAACACCTTTCATTTGATACCCATATCGTACAAACAAATTCTAGAGTCACCCCTGGTCCACCTTTATATCGATATTTCGGAAAGGCGGCCACCCATAGAACTAAGGCCCACTCCCTTTTAAAATACTCATTAACACCTTTCATTTGATACCCATATCGTACAAACAAATTCTAGAGTCACCCCTGGTCCACCTTTATATCGATATTTCGAAAAGGCGTCCACCCATAGAACTAAAGCCCACTCCCTTTTAAAATACTCATTAACACCTTTCATTTGATACCCATATCGTACAAACAAATTCTAGAGTCACCCCTGGTCCACCTTTATGGCGATATCTCGAAAAGGCGTCCACCCATAGAACTAAGGCCCACTCCCTTTTAAAATACTCATTAACACCTTTCATTTGATACCCATATCGTACAAACAAATTCTAGAGTCACCCCTGGTCCACCTTTATATCGATATTTCGAAAAGGCTTCCACCCATAGAACTAAGGCCCACTCCCTTTTAAAATACTCATTAACACCTTTCGTTTGATACCCATATTGTATAAACGCATTTTAGAGTCATCCCTGGTCCACCACTATGGCGATATCTCTAAAAGGCGTCCACCTATAGAACTAAGGCAAACTCCCTTTTAAAATACTCATTAACACCTTTCATTTGATACCCATATCGTACAAACAAATTCTAGAGTCACCCCTGTCCACCTTTATATCGATATTTCGAAAAGGCGTCCACCCATAGAACTAAGGCCCACTCCCTTTTAAAATACTCATTAACACCTTTCGTTTGATACACATATTGTATAAACGCATTTTAGAGTCATCCCTGGTCCACCTCTATGGCGATATCTCGAAAAGGCGTCCACCTATAGAACTAAGGCAAACTCCCTTTTAAAATACTCATTAACACTTTTCATTTGATACCCATATCGTACAAACAAATTCTAGAGTCACCCCTGGTCCACCTTTATATCGATATTTCGAAAAGGCGTCCACCCATAGAACTAAGGCCCACTCCCTTTTAAAATACTCATTAACACCTTTCATTTGATACCCATATCGTACAAACAAATTCTAGAGTCACCCCTGGTCCACCTTTATATCGATATTTCGAAAAGGCGTCCACCCATAAAACTAAGGCCCACTCCCTTTTAAAATACTCATTAACACCTTTCGTTTGATACCCATATTGAATAAACGCATTTTAGAGTCATCCCTGGTCCACCTCTATGGCGATATCTCGAAAAGGCGTCCACCTATAGAACTAAGGCAAACTCCCTTTTAAAATACTCATTAACACCTTTCATTTGATACCCATATCGTACAAACAAATTCTAGAGTCACCCCTGGTCACCTTTATATCGATATTTCGAAAAGGCGTCCACCCATAGAACTAAGGCCCACTCCCTTTTAAAATACTCATTAACACCTTTCGTTTGATACCCATATTGTATAAACGCATTTTAGAGTCATCCCTGGTCCACCTCTATGGCGATATCTAGAAAAGGCGTCCACCTATAGAACTAAGGCCACTCCCTTTTAAAATGCTCATTAACACCTTTCATTTGATACCCATATCGTACAAACAAATTCTAGAGTCACCCCTGGTCCACCTTTATATCGATATTTCGAAAAGGCGTCCACCCATAGAACTAAGGCCCACTCCCTTTTAAAATACTCATTAACACCTTTCATTTGATACCCATATCGTACAAACAAATTCTAGAGTCACCCCTGGTCCACCTTTGCATCGATATTTCGAAAAGGCGTCCACCCATAGAACTAAAGCCCACTCCCTTTTAAAATACTCATTAAAACCTTTCATTTGATACCCATATCGTACAAACAAATTCTAGAGTCACCCCTGGTCCACCTTTATGGCGATATCTCGAAAAGGCGTCCACCCATAGAACTAAGGCCCACTCCCTTTTAAAATACTCATTATCACCTTTCATTTGATACCCATATCGTACAAACAATTTCTAGAGTCACCCCTGGTCCACCTTTATGGCGATATCTCGAAAAGGCGTCCACCCATAGAACTAAGGCCCACTCCCTTTTAAAACACTCATTAAGACCTTTCGTTTGACACCCATATTGTACAAACGCATTCTAGAGTCATCCCTGGTCCACCTTTATAACGATATCCCGAAAAGGCGTCCACCTATAGAGCTAAGGCCCACTCCCTTTTAAAATACTCATTAACACCTTTAATTTGATACCCATGCCGTTCAAACAAATTCTAGAGTCACCCCTGGTCCACCTTTATGGCGATATCTCGAAAAAGCGTCCACCTATAGGACTAAGGCCCACTCCCTTTTAAAATACTCATTAACACCTTTCATTTGATACCCATATCGTACAAACAAATTCTAGTGTGACCCCTGGTCCACCTTTATGGCGATATCTCGAAAAAGCGTCCACCTATAGAACTAAGGCCCACTCCCTTTTAAAATACTCATTAACACCTTTCATTTGATACCCATATCGTACAAACAAATTCTAGTGTGACCCCTGGTCCACCTTTATGGCGATATCTCGAAAAGCCGTCCGCCTATAGAGCTAAGGCCCACGCCCTTTTAAAATATTCATTAACACCTTTCATTTGATACCCATATCGTACAATCAACCCATTCCAGGGTTACCCTAGGTTCATTTTCCTACATGGCGATTTTCCCTTATTTTGTCTCCATAGCTCTCAACTGAGTATGTAATGTTCGGTTACACCCGAACTTAGCCTTCCTTACTTGTTGTATTTATATTTTTGTCGGTAACTTCCTTTACATCTCTCAAATGTTGTTTGTGGTTCTATTTAAGTTTTTATAAACAAATTATATATATTGTAATTCTGTGAGAAGAAAAATTCATTCGTATTTTTTCAATTTTTTCTTTTTAATCTTTTATGCTTTTTTGTTTTTATTTTTTGTAAGTTTTCATTTTGTGTTTAAGTTTTGCACAAGATCAAAATATACTTGTAAATCATTTCTAATTATTAATAAAATAAATACATCATTTAAGTTTATAACCTTTTAAAAAAACCTACAAAACTTTTTATTCCCGACTGTGAAGTGTAGCGAAGAGAGGCCTTTATTCATTTTGTGTTAAATTATTTTTAAACTATTTAATAGTATTAAGGAAATAACAATTAAAGTTGGGATGAAGAAGAAGAACAATTGTGTCACAGACCTAAATATATCTGCCCTGTTGTTGTTGTTGTTGTAGCAGTGCTTCGCCCCATCCAATAGGTGCGACCGTGAGTAACCTTTAGAGTAAGCTTACACAGCCACCGATTTTGATCGCCCGATGCCGGTCGTAAACGTCCGATAAAAATAAACACATGTATTTAGATGAGCGTGTGCACATTTCAACCGATCACCGAATTGTTGTCGGCCGTTGTCGTTTTCCACTGCCAATAAATTTGCGCGCGTTAAATTTTATCGTCCGAATCTGGTTACTAACTTGCATGCATTTACTGGAAAAAATAAATAATTGTGCGATGGACTGTGAAAAGTTAATTAATTGTGTGCAAAACAGACGCCTTTTATGCTATAAGCTCACAAAAGCAAAACTTAATAAAACTTTTAAGGTCAGAAGTGGCAGCAGAGCTGGGTGTAGATCCTGAAGAAGCAAAAAGAAAGGGGCAATTTGAGGGACCAATTTAGAAAATTATTCTATAGGGTCAAACAGTCAGGAAGATCAGGTGACGGTGCCGACGCAATATTTACTCAGAAGTGGATATATTATTGCTCTCTACTTTTTCTATCTAACCAAATTGCTCCAAAGAAGTGTGGAAATTTGCCTGCAGTTGCCAATGACACATATTCTTATGAAGTAAGAAAAAATTGATACCAGATTAAAATAGTTTATATTCTTTGCATATATCTAAATTTTTAGGAAATGATAAATTCCCCGGAGGCGTCATTGGAGCCACAGCCGTTACAAACGCCACAAGTAACACCTGATGCACAGTCCACATATCAAAGTCCCAACCAACACCTGTTTCCCAATAACGCCAATTTGTTTCAAGGAAGAAAAGAAATTACATGGATCAAAAATATCTGGACAAAAAATTTTTAGTACAGCAAAGGTTATTACACGATACCCATATTGTACAAACGAATCCTGATCCACATTTATGGCGATATCCCTAAATGACGTCCACCTATAGAACTATGGCCCACTCCTTCATAAAATACTCTTTAATGCCTTTCATTTGATACACATGTCATACAAACACATTCCAGGGTTTCCCTCGGTTCATTTTCCTACATGGTTATTTTCCCTTATGTTGTCACCATAGCTCTCAACTGAGTATGTAATGTTCGGTTACACCCGAACTTAACCTTCCTTACTTGCTTGTTCTATCTTTAGTTTTTGTATATATCGTATTAAGTGTTTGATGTGGTCGACGAGCAAAAGCTATGGTGTTGTTGAGTATGTATGTGCCTAACGTTTTCATCTCTGTTAGGCCTGGTACATATTCCGGTAAACGTTTTCTTCTGGTTTATCTGTTTTTGTGTTTTGATTTGAATGTTTGCTATTCATCATTTTTGTTGTGATCCATTTTTGTATTAGGGTGCTCGTAAATCCGTTTTTATATAAAATGTTCTTGATTTTAACGTTGTTTTCTTTTTTGAGCTCCTGGTCGCTGAGATTATAAATTTTTTCAATCAGGTTCAACGCAGTGTTCCTTTTTTGAGTCCAGGTGTGATTTTACATAAGAATTTCCTAATGGCGTCTCTGGTGCAGAAAAAAGTTGGAATTTGTGATCCAGTGTTTTTAGTAGTCCGTATAATTTAGGTGCACTAGCCGCATGGCATGTCAATAATTGTCTAGTTTTCGCCCAAATATTCTTTTGCTTATATATTTCATATATGAAGGCGTTGTTTTCCCTTAACAACTGTTGCTTCGGGTCAATTCTCATCGTTCTATACGTTTGCTTGTCACTTAAAGGTCCTTTGTCTTATTTTTATATTACGTTTTGTACATTATCACAGTTTTGTTACCATTGTCTGCACTAGTTATTATTATATATGCGATTATTTATAAATTTGGTTGTTCCATCGCAAACCTTCAAAATAAATTTTTTCTTTTGGTCCACATTCCATTTTGTTTTTGTAGTTTCTTATTCTATTCGCAATCTTGCATTTTACCGTATTTTTATAATCTTCATCTTCGATCCTCTGGACTCATTGTTCGATGTCGGCAATCATGTGTATGGGAGAAAAAGAATTCTTTGGGACGGTAGTGCAAGTTTATTTCCCAGTGACAACAACCAGCGACATTCTTTCGGCATATCCACGTATCAAAGTCCCAACCAACGCCGGTTTCCCAATAACGCCAATTTGTTTCAAGGAAGAAAAGAAATTACATGGATCAAGAATATCTGGACAAAAAATTTTTAGTACAGCAAAGGTTATTACAAGTCTTTCTTGACGAAGAGCAAGTAGCACCCCTTATTCATCCACGAATATTAGAGGGGCATTAATATTTGGATTCTCGCGTGCCAGTGTACTCGTCAGACGACGGTTCACGTGAACAACATATATACGTTACGAACAATCAACAATTTTCAAAGGTGAATCAACTACCAACTAGCCCCAGCAACATATCGTTTGATGTATTTGATAGTGATGTGGGGCGTATAGTATTATAAGTCAGAGTCCTGCACAAAAAATTTAAAATTTTAATACATTTTTAGTTTAAAATCATCCTCGTACTTTAAGGCGACCGTGCAAATTTTAAGCAAATAAACTTCGTAAGGAATTTAACTAGTTATTTGTGTTTTATATTGGTTTACTGATTTCTCAAAATAAAACAAGTAAGGACGGGACTGTCTTCGGCTATGCCGAAGACTTCATACCTTTCATGAATGGGGGTGAACAATAATCTTATCCCGTTCGTAATCTCCGAATAATCGGATGTATAAGATAAGAAATATCTAGTGAACAGATCTACATACCTAAACGATTTTTAAGATAAATATAAAATAAAAAATAGGTAGGTACTTTGTGTGAGGATGCAAATTTTCAGGTTTTTTGTGGTCTGCGTGTAAAAACTATGACTACGAATCACGTATTTCAACAATATATGACGTAAACGTAAATATTTGATGAAATGTTATGAATTTTGAAGCTTCTAGCCGTAAAAAAGGGGCAAAAAAATACATTTTATATGGGGTATATAATATATGTACCACCGATCTCAATGATTTTTTCAGACAACAATACATACTATACATGTAAGCATTTGGTGAAATTTGAAGCTTCTAGCTGTTAAAATGGGGAAGAAATTGCGCAAAGTTTCTTTTTTGAACAATCGGTTGTATGAGATTATATATACCACCGGTCTCTATGATTTTTTCAGACAACAATATATGCTATACACGTAAGCATTTGGTGAAATTTCAACATATCTAAACGGCTTTTAAGATAAATATAAAATAAAAAATTTGAACATATCAAAACGATTTTTAAGATAAATATAAAATAAAAAATAGGTAGGTACTTTGGGTGAGGATGCAAAGCTTCACGTTTTTTGTGGTCTGCATGTAAAAACTATGACTGCGAATCACGTATTTCAAAAATATATGAAGTAAACGTAACCATTTGATGAAATTTGATGAATTTTGAAGCTTCTATCCATAAAAAAGGGGCAAAAATGACAGTTTATATGAAGTATATAATATATATACCACCGATCTCTATGATTTTTTCAGACAACAATATAGCCTCTAGCTTTTAAAATAAGGCAGTAATTACGAAAAGTTCCTTATCTGAACAATCGGTTGTGGGGGATATATACTATATATACGACCGATCTCATCAATTTTTTCAGGCAACAATATGTGCAATATACGAAAGTATATGGTGAAGTTTGAAGCTTCAATCTGTTAAATTGGGTAAGATATTACAAAAATCCTCTTTTTCTGAAAAATCGGTTGTATGGTGGATATATGCTATAGTTGTCCGATCCGGTCGGTTCCGACAAATATCTAATCGGACACCCAAATACACCCGCTCACCAAATTTTATCAAGATATCTCAAAAATTGAGGGACTAGTTTGCATACAAACAGACAGCTGGACAGACGGACATACGGACATGGCTAAATCAACTCAGCTCTTCAACCTGATTTTTTCGGTATACTTAATGGTGGGTCTATCTATTTTCCTTTAAGGACTTACAATTTTCGGTTTCGTGACGAAATTAATATACCATTTCATTTTCATGAAAGGTATAAAAATAGGTAGGTACTTTGTGTGAGGATGCAAATTTTCAAGTTTTTTGTGGTCTGCGTGTAAAAACTATTACTACGAATCACGTATTTCAACAATATTTTTTTTTTTATGACGTAAATGTAAATATCTGATGAAATGTTATGAATTTTGAAGCTTCTAGCCGTAAAAAAGGGGCAAAAATGACAGTTAATATGAAGTATATAATATATATACCACCGATCTCTATGATTTTTTTAGACAAAAATATATGATATATACGTAAGCATTTTGTAGAATTTGAAGCTTCTAGCTGTTAAAACGGGGCAGAAATTGCGCAAATTTTCGAATCTGAACAATCGGTTGTATGAGATATATACTATGTATACCACCGATCTCAATGATTTTTTCAGACATCAATATATGTTATACACGTAAGCATTTGGTGAAATTTGAAGCTTATAGCTGTTAAAATTAGGCCGAAATGGAAAAAAATATATATATATACTATATATATATACTATATATACCATCATATATATATTATATATATCAACGATCTCTATGATTTTTTGGCACAACAATACATACTATATACGTAAGCAATCGGTGAAATTTGAAGCTTATAGCTTTTAAAATGGGGTAGAAGTTGCGCAAAGTTTCTTATCTGAACAATCGGTTGTATGAGATATATACTGTATATACAACCGATCTCTATGATTTTTTCAGACAACAATATATGCTATATACGTAAGCATTCGTTGAAATTTGAAGCCTCTAGCTTTTAAAATAAGGCAGTAATTACGAAAAGTTCCTTATCTGAACAATCGGTTGTGGGGGATATATACTATATATACGACCGATCTCATCAATTTTTTCAGGCAACAATATGTGCAATATACGAAAGTATATGGTGAAGTTTGAAGCTTCAATCTGTTAAATTGGGTAAGATATTACAAAAATCCTCTTTTTCTGAAAAATCGGTTGTATGGAGGATATATGCTATAGTGGGCCGATCCGGTCGGTTCCGACAAATGTCTAATCGGACACCCAAATACACCCGCTCACCAAATTTTATCAAGATATCTCAAAAATTGAGGGACTAGTTTGCATACAAACAGACAGACGGACAGACGGGCAATAATATATGCTATATACGTAAACATTTGGTGAAATTTGAAGCTTCTAGCTGTTAAAACGGGGCAGAAATTGCGTAAAGTTTCTTATCTGAACAATCGGTTGTATGAGATATATACTATATATACAAACGATCTCTATGATTTTTTCAGACAACAATATATGCTATATACGTAAGTATTCGGTGAAATTTGAAGCTTCTAGCTGTTAAAATGGGGCTAAAATTTGCGAAAATATATATATATATATACTATATATATATACTATATATACTACCATATATATACTATATATACCACCGATCTTTATGATTTTTTCAGACAACAATATATGCTATATACGTAAGCATTCGTTGAAATTTGAAGCCTCTAGCTCTTACAATAGGGCAGTAATTACGAAAAGTTCCTTATCTGAACAATCGGTTGTGGAGGATATATACTATATATACGACCGATCTCATCAATTTTTTCAGACAACAATATGTGCAATATACGAAAGTATTTGGTGAAGTTTGAAGCTTCAATCTGTTAACTTGGGTAAGATATTACAAAAATCCTCTTTTTCTGAAAAATTGGTTGTATGGAGGATATATGCTATAGTGGTCCGATCCGGTCGGTTCCGACAAATGTCTAATCGGACACCCAAATACACCCGCTCACCAAATTTTATCAAGATATCTCAAAAATTAAGGGACTTATTTGCATACAAACAGACAGATGGACAGACGGACATGGCTAAATCAACTCAGCTCTTCAACCTGATTATTTCGGTATACTTAATGGCGGGTCTATCTATTTTCCTTTAAGGACTTACAATTTTCGGTATAAAAATAGGTAGGTATTTTGTGTTAGGATGCAAATTTTCAGGTTTTTTTTGTGGTCTGTGTGTAAAAACTATGACTAGGAATCACGTATTTCAACAATATATGACGTAAACGTAAATATTTGATGAAATGTTATAAATTTTGAAGCTTATAGCCGCAAAAAAGGGGCAAAAAAATACAGTTTATATGGGGTGTATAATATATGTAGCACCGATCTCAATGATTTTTTCAGACAACAATATATACTAAGTATACATGTAAGCATTTGGTGAAATTTGAAGCTTCTTGCTGTTAAAATGCGGCAGAAATTTCGCAAAGTTTCTTATCTGAACAATCGGTTGTATGAGATATATACAATATATACCACCGATCTCAATGATTTTTTCAGACAACAATATATATTATACACGTAAGCATTTGGTGAAATTTGAAGCTTCTAGCTGTTAAAATGTGGAAGAAATTGCGCAAAGTTTCTTACTTGAACAATCGGTTGTATGAGATTATATATACCACCGGTCTCTATGATTTTTTCAGACAACAATATATGCTATACACGCAATCATTTGGTGAAATTTAAACATATCTAAACGGCTTTTAAGATAAATATAAAATAAAAAATTTTAACATATCTAAACGATTTTTAAGATAAATATAAAATAAACAAGTAAGGACGGGACTGTTACCGGCTGTGCCGAAGACTTCATACCTTTCATGAATGGGGCTGAACAATAATCTTATCCCATTCGTAATCTCCGAATAATCGGATGTATAAGATAAGAAATATATAGTGAACAAATCTATATACCTAAACGATTTTTAAGATAAATATAAAATAAAAAATAGGTAGGTACTTTGTGTGAGGGTGCAAAGTTTCAGGTTTTTGTGGTCTGCGTGTAAAAACTATGACTACGATTCACGTACTTCAACAATATATGACGTAAACGTAACTATTTGATGAAATTTTATGAATTTTGAAGCTTCTAGCCGTAAAAAAGGGGCAAACAAATACAGTTTATATGGTATATAATATATGTACCACCGATCTCTATGATTTTTTCAGACAACAATATATGCTATATACGTAAGCATTTGGTGAAATTTGAAGCTTCTAGCTGTTAAAATGGGGCAGAAATTTCGCAAAGTTTCTTATCTGAACAATCGGTTGTATGAGATATATAGAATATATACCACCGATCTCAATGATTTTTTCAGACAACAATATATATTATACACGTAAGCATTTGGTGAAATTTGAAGCTTCTAACTGTTAAAATGGGGAAGAAATTGCGCAAAGTTTCTTATCTGAACAATCGGTTGTATCAGATTATATATACCACCGGTCTCTATGATTTTTTCAGAAAACAATATATGCTATACACGTAAACATTTGGTGAAATTTGAACATATCTAAACGATTTTTAAGATAAATATAAAATAAAAAATAGGTAGGTACTTTGTGTGAGGATGCAAAGCTTCACGTTTTTTGTGGTCTGAATGTAAAAACTATGACTATGAATCACGACTTTCAAAAATATATGACGTAAACGTAACTATTTGATGAAATTTGATGAACTTTGAAGCTTCTATCCGTAAAAAAGGGGCAAAAATGACAGTTTATATGAAGTATATAATATATATACCACCGATCTCTATGATTTTTTCAGACAAACATATACGCTATATACGTAAGCATTTGGTGAAATTTTAAGCTTCTAGCTGTTAAAATGGGGCAGAAATTTCGCAAAGTTTCTTATCTGAACAATCGGTTGTATGAGATATATACTATATATACCACCGATCTCAATGATTTTTTCAGACAACAATATATACTATACACGTAAGCATTTGGTGAAATTTGAAGCTTCTAGCTGTTAAAATGGGGAAGAAATTGAGCAAAATTTCTTATCTGAACAATCGGTTGTATGAGATATATACTATGTATACCACCGATCTAAATGATTTTTTCAGACATCAATATATGCTATACATGTAAGCATTTGGTGAAATCGGAAGCTTCTAGCTGTTAAAATGGGGCCGAAATCGCAAAAAAAAAAAATATATATATATGCTATATATACCATCATACTATATATATCATCATATATATTATATATATCACCGATCTCTATGATTTTTTTACACAACAATATATACTATATACGTAAGCAATTGGTGAAATTTGAAGCTTATAGCTGTTAAAATGGGGTAGATATTGCGAAAAGTTTCTTATCTGGACAATCGGTTGTATGAGATTGTTGAAGACATGATTCGGACTAAGTCCGTCCCCTCCGTCTGGCAACACCCGGTCAGTGCGACCAAGCGCAAGCAGTGCAGCTCAGCTGTGACTTGCCAACCACCACCGCGCTCACCCTCAATTGTTTTTAGTTTACATTAAACTATCCGCCCACACGCATCGTCAAAAGCAGTCGTCATGATTATTTTATCGCCCGCCCGCCGTCTCGCAGTGCTTTTAAATATTTAGTTGTGCCATCTAAATTAAATTCCCTTGTGCATTTAAATTTTGGTTTATTCCTTTTAATAGTAATAATCATCTTTCTATTTAACTCAAACCCGTGTCCTCTTTTTAATTTGGAAACAGTTCATAGTGCTAGTGCATAGTGCAAGAGTTTTTAAGCATGGTCCTTTGTTGTTAAAAAGGCCAGCGACCAAAAAAGAAAAAAATAAATAAAAGAATTAAAAAAAAAAACAAATATAAAAAACAATTTCACATGAAAACACGTAAAACGCGTTTCGGCACGGACATAAAAACTAAAAAAGTGCTAAATTCCATAAGAACAAACAAACAACAAAGTAATAAAGCAGAAATTATTTAAACATATGTATATGCATTTATGTGTACAAAAAAACAGAACATTAGGGTGGAAAAAAATTATTATAAATTGAGAAATCAAAAATTAAAAAAAATTTTTTTTATATACAAATAAAACACAAAATTTTAAATACGAAAAAAAAGAGAAGGAAGATAAGGAAATAAAAATTGTGCTAAATATTTTTACAGTGGAAATTATATATACAAACTGTGTGAAAAATATTTAATTTATAAAAAAGAAAAAAGTAATAATTAAAATAAAAGTGTTTAATGAAAAACATAAAATTTTTTATTAAAATATATAAATAAAAAACACAGTAGGGTGTTGAAAAAGGAAAAGCTTTTGGAAAGAATCTTCATCAATTTTTTTTTTACACGCAAAACAAAAAAAGAAACATACATTAAGGAAAAATTTGTTTGAAAAAATAAAGAAATCAAAAAAAATTTGTGGAAACAGAAACAATTTTTAAGAAAAAAAAAATACATTTGACGAAAATAAAATTAAAGTTGGAAAACATAATTGAAAAAAAAACACCATCACCATTACATCAAAACAACATTAACAACACAACAACAAGGAGGAGCACAATACAAAGGAGGCTAAAAGACAGCACAAAAACCCACAAGTAACACACAGTTCACATAGAAAAAATGTCTGAGTAAGTACTCTCGGTACCCATTATATATCCATATATATATATATTCCCTCCGTCAAAAGTGCGGACCCGAAAGTCTAAAAATCCCTCAATTTTGAACCCTCCGATCTAAAGATTTGGACCCTGGTGATATACCAACATTATAAAGCCTAAACGGCAAAATATTTCAGTTGCCTACCCACTGGTACCAAAGGTACAGTCCCGTGAAAACCAATATAATTTTTTCAACAAAAAATTTGTATTCCCGTGCTAACGGAAAATCCACTGCCCGGTACCCAAAAAGTTCGTTGCGCTAAATGCCCACTTAATTATAAAAGTATATACGTATATATGTAATATAGGTATATACCCACTTAGTTCGGTAACCATCCACGAGCTATATATATATTTTTCCAGCGTGAAATTCACCGCTGCCCAATTTACCCATATATACATATATTACATAAAATATATTTTATAAAAAACCCATAGCAACAAACTTTGCCAAGTTTTTGTCACTTTTCCTAAAGTTTATTTTACCGGTGCACCCAATATTAATTTTGCATACAAACCTACAATTATATGCACCCATAATACCCACACGCACTTGTATATCTTTTTGCATAAGCCAAAAACCCATCCTCAACAAAGTAATTGCATGACCATATGTAACTACATAATAGAAGGAAGCAACAAAAGAAGATCATCGATCACATATTGGCATACATTTACTTTGTTAAAAATAGATCAAGTGCATTGGCACGGCAACAAAAGGTATTGTTGGTACACCACAGTTTACCGGCAAATATATTTTACCCACTTATATATATACATACATACGTACTATATACCCATATTACTTGTGCTCAGACGCCCTGAGACAAGTACATATAACAAAGCAAAAAGCCAGTAGACATTAGGCCGGTCTCAAAAAATAAAATCCCAGTGAACACAAATATTATAATATTTATATTATTATATACCCACATTACTTGTACTCAGAAGCGCTGAGACAAGCCCGTATAAAGAAGCAAGCGTACATTAGGCTGGTTTCAAAAAAAAAAAAAAAAGATTTTTTTACGAATTTTTTTTTTTCACAGCTTAATAAAAGCTCCCCTCTTTGGTATACAACATTAAGTTATAATGCCGAAATCGTCGGACGAAACCCAAAAACTGACCACTGCAGATAAATGCCTGCAGGAATTCATATATGACGGTAACCAGTTAGAGGTTTATTGCTCAAGATGGTCACCCTCCCAAGCTACCGAGTTATCAGAGTGTATGCTTAAGGTCAAACTAGAAGACCTAGATAAAATATGGGCAAAGGTGCTAGAGTCCCATCGAGATGTAAATTTCTCTGATAATTATACAGAGGTCAGCGGCTCGGTGGAGCAAAAATTCGCTAAATGCATGGAAACGTACCAAACATGCAAATCAGAAATTTTAGAAGCCTTACAGCTTTTTAATACTGCTAGCACCAACCAACAACAAATACCCGCCCACCCAATAAACAATTCGAACCCAAACGGTTTTTATTTAAAAGTACCACCATGCGACACCGAAGTATTTCATGGTGGATACGAAGACTGGCCATCCTTTAGAGATATGTTCACGGCAGTCTATAAAAACCACCCTAAATTATCACCCGCTCAAAAATTATACCACCTACGCCTGAAAACTAAAGGGCAAGCAGCACTCATTGTAAAACAATACCCACTGAGCGATGATAATTTCGAGCTTGCCTGGGAAGCACTTAGATCGAGGTACGAAAATAAAAGGATACTCGTCGACAATCAACTAAAGACGCTGTTCAACCTGCCCACAATATTCACAGAAAACGGAGAACAAATCCAGAAGATGCAGACAACAATCAACAATTGCATGTCAACTTTAAACACCCAAGAAAGCCCGACAACGGACTGGGACCCGATCCTCGTTTATCTGTGCTCATCAAAGCTGCCCAGTGAAAGCCTTTCACTATGGGAACAATCCGACAGCTCCCGGAAGGGGCTGCCCCTATGGGCGGACATGAATAAATTCCTCACCAGTAGATACAAGGTAGTAGAAAGACTAAGTACCTACAGACCAGGCAAGGAGAAACCCCAATTTTCGAGTTTTACACCACGAACGGTGAATCAAAACTCGACCCAATCTAACATTAATAGAACCCATGTATATCATACGGAGTTCAATAAAACGGCTTCGTGTAGATTATGCAACCAATACCACGCAGTCAAATCTTGCGTCAGGTTTAGGAACTTATCGGTATCAGACCGAACCAAATTTGTGAGAGAAAATAGTTACTGTGAAAACTGTTTATCAACGTCACACCCCAAGAACGAATGTAAAAGTAGTTTCAAGTGCGTTTATTGCCAAAAGCGTCATCATTCGCTACTAAATTTGCAGCCCAAACGCCAACAATCACAACCAAACCCCCGAGCTCAAAATGCCCAAGCCGGCACCCCTAGGAGAACGGACGACGAGCGAGCCTCAACATCGAAAGCCGCCACAAGAGCTACCTCCTCCCAACAGTCTCAAGACAAAAACCCGGTTTCTTCACTCTTCTCGAGTAATAATGGAACCACCCTACTACCCACAGCAATAGTATCAGTATACTTTGCTGGCGAATTTCATAAAATTCGTGCCCTAATAGACCAAAGTTCACAAAAAACTTTTGTATCATCCCCTATACAAAAGGTTCCTGGTCTACCCACAAAAGAGTCTCTCCACCAGATATCTGGAATGGGTGGAACGGTTGTGAAAAATGCCAATAAAGTCTGCCAGATAACATTCTGTTCAGCAGACTTAACCCAAATGATAGACGCACAAGCAATAATTTTGCCGAAACTAACTAAGTTCTTGCCCACAGTCAGAGTTTCAAGCATCGATCTCGAAGAACTGTCCCATTTACCGTTAGCCGATCCACAGTATTCGATACCATCGAAAATAGATTTGATAATCGGCAGCGATATCACCCCGCAAATCCTCACCGAAGGGCTCCTACGAAATGTGAGTGGAACATTACTTGCCCAAAACACAATATTCGGATGGATATTAAGCGGCCCTGTAGTTGAAAATGTATCAACCTTCAGCACTCATGTCACGGAATGCACCGATGACCCCATCAATCAACTTTTGAGACAATTTTGGGAACAAGAAGAAGTTCACCAAACCCAACAAAGATCAGCAGATGATAAATACTGCGAAGCACTCTACCGGACAACCACAATTCGTGAGGAAGATGGACGCTACAGAGTCAAACTACCCTTCAAATCGCAATTTCCAGCCAATCTGGCACTCGGTCATTCACGACCCGCAGCACAGCAGCAGTATATCGGCATCGAACGAACCCTCGAAAGAAAACCCGAATTAAGAGACAAATATTTTGAAGTCCTTAATGAATATTTAACCATGGATCACATGGAACCCGCCTCCCAACAAGAGATAATTAGAGATGGTAAATATCTATCGTTTTATCTACCCCATCATGCTGTCATAAAACCCGACAGCAAAACCACAAAAGTGCGAGTCGTCTTCAACGCATCAAAAATGTCGCATTCTGACAACTCGTTGAACGACGTGCTTCATACAGGCCCCATTCTACAAAATGACTTAATGCTCGTCATACTTAAATGGCGACTTTATAAGTTTGTTTTCAACGGCGATATTGAGAAAATGTATCGCCAAATACTCATCCATGAAGAAGATAAAGATTTTCATCGAATCGTTTTTCGGAAACACCCAACTCTGCCGATACAAGATTTTCGACTAAAAACAGTTACCTCTGGTGTAAATTGCGCGCCATATTTGGCGATTCGAACCCTACACCAACTCGCCCACGACTGTCAAGACGCATATCCGCTCGCTAAAAACATTTTATTAAACGAAACATATGTTGACGATATTTTCTCAGGCGGTCATAATATACAGTCCACTTTGAACTCTATGACTCAAGTTATCGAAGCCTTAAAATCGGCAGGGTTAAAACCCATTCCCGACCCTGATTTGCTAGACGTCGACTTCCTTAAATTCCATGATTCGAGTTCAACAAAAACCCTTGGAATTCAGTGGAACGCGCTAACCGACACCTTCACCTACACGTATGATCCACCATCAGCAGAAAACACAACTACAAAAAGGCAGATTTTATCAGCAGTTGCAAAACTGTTTGACCCCGCAGGATGGTTTTCACCAATAATGATTCTTGCAAAAATGTTGCTGCAACAACTCTGGATGGAAGGAACGGATTGGGACGAAGACGTGAAGCCCGGAGCTCTCCAAAAATGGACCTCAATTTATGAAAATTTACCTCACATCAGAGACATTAAAATCCCTACGTGGGTACAGTATTCCCCCAATAAACTAATCCAGCTGCATGGATTCTCAGATGCTTCAGAAAAAGCATTTTGTGCCTGTATATATTTACGAGTACAAACCCATGAAAATCGTTTTTCATCCCATTTGCTAGCTGCTAAAAGCAAAGTAGCACCCCTCCAAACCGTGAGTCTTCCACGGTTGGAACTCTGTGGAGCAGTTTTACTCTCCAATTTAGTGAAACAGCTTCGAAGTGATCTGAATTTACCCCCACACGAACTCATCCTCTGGTGCGATTCTGCCATCGTACTGGCCTGGTTAGAAAAACCACCCCATACCTGGAGGCACGTTTCCAGTAAGGATAACCCAGCGGATTTGGGCACTCGAGGCTGCACGCCTCAGGATTTAGTCCAATGTCCATTATGGTGGGAAGGACCTAATTGGCTTAGCAATCCATCAATTTCGTGGCCAAAGGATATTTCTCACCACCCAACACCCCCCGAACAACGACATGTGGAAGTATTCCACACCCTGCAGGAAGAAAATATAGACATACTCGACAGTTTTTGCGCTTAGAGTCGTGGCCTATATGTTGCGGTTTATCCAAAAAGCAAGAAAACTTGAAGTTCCAGCCACGCTTAACCTCACCCATGCCGAAGTGAATGATGCCAAGATCAAAATCATCACTCAAACTCAACGAAATTATTACGGAGATACGATAGAGCTGCTTCAAACAGCAGGACCCAAAAGAACACCCTTCGGACATTAAACCCTGTGCTAGATGACTCAGGAATCATGCGAGTTTCCGGAAGATTAGCCTATGCCACAGGTAGCTTTAATGAGCGGCACCCAATAATCCTCCCCGGAAACTCTCGATTTTGTTCTCTTCTGTTGGACTTTCTCCATTCGAAACTGCTGCACGCCGACAAACAGCTTATAATCCGAATGGTACAGCAACAGTACTACATTCCACGTTTGAAGCAAAATGTCAAAAAGCTCATCCTCCACTGCAAACCTACACCATCTACAAACAGCAGATGAAAACGCAGATAATGGCACCCTTGCCACCCTCGAGGTCAACATATTCTCTACCCTTTCATACAACAGGAGTCGACTTTGCTCGACCATTTATGGTAAAAACTTCTCCCCTTCGCCGAGCTTCGTATGTGAAAGCTTACGTTTGTGTGTTCGTCTGTTTTTCCACAAAGGCTGTTCATTTAAAAGTGTGCTCTGATCTCACCACGAATGCCTTCAACGCAGCCTTTGCCCGATTCACTGGCCGCCGTGGCCTACCCCACCAGATATATTCTGACAACGGAAAGACGTTCTTCGGCGCACAACGCGGATCACAAAGAGAATTCACCACATTCCTCAAGGAAGTCGCTACAGACGTCGCCGAAAAGTATGCAACTCACGGATTCTCATGGAAATTCATCCCACCATACGCTCCACACATGGGTGGTCTATGGGAAGCGGCCGTGAAAAGTTTCAAGATACACTTTACGAAAGTAGCAGGAAACCAGAATTTCTCCTTCGAAGAGCTTACTACCCTCTTAGTACGCATAGAGGCGGTCCTCAACTCCCGACCGCTCTCCCTTATGTCCGAAGATCCAATGGATCCCCTAGTCCTAACGCCAGGGCATTTCCTACGTGGCGCGCCGCTCTTGTCGTTACAGGAGCCAACTCCAGAGCATCTCACCTTGGTCAACAAATGGCAGAAACTGAAAGTGCTTCACCACCAATTCAGCACACGATGGAAGAGCGAGTATCTGAAGGAGCTGCATAAGCGGTATACATGGAAATGCCCTCAACGCAATATTCAAGTTGGCGATTTAGTCGTTGTAAAGGATGATTTACTACCCCCGAACGAATGGCGTTTGGGACGGGTAATCACTTTACACCCTGGATCGGATAGCCATGCTCGAGTTGTGGAACTCAAAACCCAAAACGGAATAATAACCCGAAATATTGCCAAACTGCGCGTGCTACCAACTGCCTAGTAGTGCCAACCCTACCTCTGGTACCCTCTGCTTCATGCCCCTAGCAATCTGGAAAGATATCTAAGCTACCCTCACCAACGTATTTTTCTAACCCATTTTTTTGAAAAAATACGTATTTTTCTTTTATTGTCTTTACAGGACCCGCAGACGTACGGAGATGCCGAAATGTCGGCTGTGTGGCCAGCGACACGCGCTAAGGCAGTGCCGGGCGTTCCTCGCGATGAAGCCGAAGGAGCGCTACGAGTGCACGAAAACCACCGGTACTGCATCAACTGTCTGGCAGTGTCGCACAGCACCGAGGCATGTGACTCAAAATCAAGCTGCCGCAAATGGTCCCTCGGCCATCACACGCTCCTACACCGAGCTCGACGCACGCGCACCAACCCGCGTCGCACCGACAGCGGACCACAGCGCGCAACAGCCCAACATCGCCAACCGGCAATTCAAAGCCGGTCGGCTAGACAGCGCGACGACCGAATACGACAATTAGTAGCCGAGGCACGGGCGGTCCTGGACAGGGTTGATGCCGCCCTTAACCCATCAACGCGTCGGGCGGGGGAGAGCATGTTGAAGACATGATCGAGTTTTCGGACTAAGTCCGCCCCCTCCGTCTGGCAACACCCGGCCAGTGCGGCTAAGCGCAAGCAGTGCAGCTCAGCTGTGGCTTAACTCAAACCCGTGTCCTCTTTTTAATTGGGAAACAGTTCGTAGTGCTAGTGCATAGTGCAAGAGCTTTTAAACAGAGATATATACTATATATACAACCGATCTCTATGATTTTTTCAGACAACAATATATGCCATATACGTCAGCATTCGGTGAAATTTGAAGCTTCTAGCTGTTAAAATGGGGCTAAAATTTGCGAAAAAATATATATATATACTATATATACCACCATATATATACTATATATACCACCGACATTATGATTTTTTCAGACAACAATATATGCTATATACGTAAGCATTCGTTGAAATTTGAAGCCTCTAGCTCTTAAAATAGAGCAGTAATTACGAAAAGTTCCTTATCTGAACAACCGGTTGTATGGGATATATACTATATATACAACCGATCTCTATGATTTTTTCAGACAACAATATATGCTATATACGTAAGCAATCGGTGAAATTTGAAGCTTATAGCTGTTAAAATGGGGTCGAAATTGCGAAAAGTTTCTTATCTGAACAATCGGTTGTATGAGATATATACTATATATACAACCGATCTCTATAATTTTTTCAGACAACAATATATGTTATATACGAAAGCAATCGGTGAAATTTGAAGCTTATAGCTGTTAAAATGGGGTAGAAATTGCGAAAAGTTTCTTATCTGAACAATCGGTTGTATGAGATATATACTATATATACCACCGATCTCAATGATTTTTTCAGAGAACAATATATACTATACACGTAAGCGTTTGGTGAAATTTGAAGCTTCTAGCTGTTAAAACGGGGCAGAAATTGCGCAAAGTTCCTTATCTGAACAACCGGTTGTATGAGATATATACTATGTATACCACTGATCTCAATGATTTTTTCAGACATCAATATATGCTATACACGTAAGCATTTGGTGAAATTTGAAGCTTATAGCCGTTAAAATGGGGCCGAAATGGAAAAAAAATATATATATACTATATATATATACCATCATATATATATTATATATATCACCGATCTCTATGATTTTTTGACAAAACAATACATACTATATGCGTAAGCAATCGGTGAAATTTGAAGCTTTTAGCTGTTAAAATGGGGCTAAAATTGCGAAAATATATATATATACTATATATATATACTATATATACCACCATATATATACTATATATACCACCGATCTGTATGATTTTTTCAGACAACAATATATGCTATATACGTAAGCATTTGGTGAAATTTGAAGCCTATAGCTCTTAAAATAGGGCAGCAATTACGAAAAGTTTCTTATCTGAACAATCGGTTGTGGGGGATATATACTATATATACGACCGATCTCATCAATTTTTTCAGGCAACAATATGTGCAATATACGAAGTTATATGGTGAAGTTTGAAGCTTCAATCTGTTAAATTGAGTAAGATATTACAAAAATCCTCTTTTTCTGAAAAATCGGTTGTATGGAGGATATATGCTATAGTGGTCAGATCCGGCCGGTTCCGACAAATGTCTAATCGGACTCCCAAATACACCCGCTCACCAAATTTTATGAAGATATCTCAAAAATTGAGGGACTAGTTTGCATACAAACAGACAGACGGAGAGACGGACAGACAGACAGACGGACATGGCTAAATCAACTCAGCTCTTCAACCTGATTATTTTGGTATACTTAATGGTGGGTCTATCTATTTTCCTTTATGGACTCACAATTTTGGGTTTCGTGACGAAATTAATATACCATTTCATTTTCATGAAAGTTATAAAAATAGGTAGGTACTTTGGGTGAGGTTGCAAAGCTTCACGTTTTTTGTGGTCTGCATGTAAAAGCTATGACTGCGAATCACGTATTTCAAAAATATATGAAGTAAACGTAACCATTTGATGAAATTTGATGAACTTTGAAGCTTCTATCCGTAAAAAAGGGGCAAAAATGACAGTTTATATGAAGTATATAATATATATACCACCGATCTCTATGATTTTTTCAGACAACAATATATGCTATATACGTAAGCATTTGGTGAAATTTGAAGCTTGTAGCTGTTAAAACGGGGCAGAAATTGCGCAAAGTTTCTTATCTGAACAATCGGTTGTATGAGATATATACTATATATACAACCGATCTCTATGATTTTTTCAGACAACAATATATGCTATATACGTAAGTATTCGGTGAAATTTGAAGTTTCTAGCTGTTAAAATGGGGCTAAAATTTGCGAAAATATATATATATATACTATATATACCACCATATATATACTATATATATATACCACCATATATATACTATATATACCACCGATCTTTATGATTTTTTCAGACGACAATATATGCTATATACGTAAGCATTCGTTGAAATTTGAAGCCTCTAGCTCTTAAAATAGGGCAGTAATTACGAAAAGTTCCTTATCTGAACAATCGGTTGTGGGGGATATATACTATATATACGACCGATCTCATCAATTTTTTCAGGCAACAATATGTGCAATATACGAAAGTATATGGTGAAGTTTTAAGCTTCAATCTGTTATATTGGGTAAGATATTACAAAAATCCTCTTTTTCTGAAAAATCGGTTGTATGGAGGATATATGCTATAGTAGTCCGATCCGGTCGGTTCCGACAAATGTCTAATCGGACACACAAATACACCCGCTCACCAAATTTTATCAAGATATCTCAAAAATTGAGGGACTAGTTTGCATACAAACAGACAGACGGACAGACGGACAGACGGGCAGACGGACAGACGGACATGGCTAAATCAACTCAGCTCTTCAACCTGATTATTTCGGTATACTTAATGGTGGGTCTATCTATTTTCCTTTAAGGACTAACAATTTTCGGTTTCGGGACGAAATTAATATACCATTTCATTTTCATGAAAGGTATAAAAATAGGAAGGTTCTTTGTGTGACGATGCAAAGCTTCACGTTTTTTGTGGTCTGCATGTAAAAACTATGGCTACGAATCACGTATTTCAAAAATATATGACGTAGACGTAACTATTTGATGAAATTTGATGAATTTTGAAGCTTATAGCCGTAAAAAGGGGCAAAAATGACAGTTTATATGAAGTATATAATATATATACCACCGATCTCTATGATTTTTTCAGACAACAATATATGCTATATACGTAAGCATTTTGTGAAATTTGAAGCTTCTAGCTGTTAAAACGGGGCAGAAATTGCGCAAAGTTCCTTATCTGAACAACCGGTTGTATGAGATATATACTATGTATACCACCGATCTCAATGATTTTTTCAGACATCAATATATGCTATACACGTAAGCATTTGGTGAAATTTGAAGCTTGTAGCCGTTAAAATGGGGCCGAAATGGGGAAAAAAATATATATATACTATATATATATACTATATATACCATCATATATATATTATATATATCACCGATCTCTATGATTTTTTGACAAAACAATACATACTATATACGTAAGCAATCTGTGAAATTTGAAGCTTATAGCTGTTAAAATGGGGTAGAAATTGCGAAAAGTTTCTTATCTGAACAATCGGTTGTATGAGATATATACTATATATACAACCGATCTCTATGATTTTTCCAGACAACAATATATGCTATATACGTAAGTATTCGTTGAAATTTGATGCCTCTAGCTCTTAAAATAGGGCAGTAATTACGAAAAGTTCCTTATCTGAACAAGCGGTTGGGGGGGATATATACTATATATACGACCGATTTGATCAATTTTTTCAGGCAACAATATGCGCAATATGCGAAAGTATATGGTGAAGTTTGAAGCTTCAATCTGTTAAATTGGGTAAGATATTACAAAAATTCCTCTTTTTCTGAAAAATCGGTTGTATGGAGGATATATGCAATAGTGGTCCGATCCGGTCGGTTCCGACAAATGTCTAATCGGACACCCAAATACACCCGCTCACGAAATTTTATCAAGATATCTCAAGAATTTAGGGACTAGTTTTCATACAAACAGACAGACGGACATGGCTAAATCAACTCAGCTCTTCAACTTGATTATTTCGGTATACTTAATGGTGGGTCTATCTATTTTCCTTTAAGGACTTACAATTTTCGGTTTCGTGACGAAATTAATATACCATTTCATTTTCATGAAAGGTATAAAAATAGGTAGGTACTTTGGGTGAGGATGCAAAGCTTCACGTTTTTTGTGGTCTGCATGTAAAAACTATGACTGCGAATCACGTATTTCAAAAATTTATGAAGTAAACGTAACCATTTGATGAAATTTGATGAATTTTGAAGCCTCTATCCGTAAAAAAGGGGCAAAAATGACAGTTTATATGAAGTATATAATATATATACCACCGATCTCTATGATTTTTTCAGACAACAATATATGCTATATACGTAAGCATTTGGTGAAATTTGTATATATATTCCCTCCGTCAAAAGTACGGACCCGAAAATCTAAAAATCCCTCAATTTTAGACCCTCCGATCTAAAGATTTGGACCCTGGTAATATACCAACATTATAAAGCCTAAACGGCAAAATATTTCAGTTGCCTACCACTGGTACCAAAGGTACAGTCCCGTGAAAACCAATATAATTTTTTCAACAAAAAATTTGTATTCCCGTGCTAACGGAAAATCCACTGCCCGGTACCCAAAAAGTTCGTTGCGCTAAATACCCACTTAATTATAAAAGTATATACGTATATATGTAATATATGTATATATCCACTTAGTTCGGTAATCATCCACGAGCTATATATATATTTTTCCAGCGTGAAATTCACCGCTGCCCAATTTACCCATATATACGTATATTACATAAAATATATTTTATAAAAAACCCATAGCAACAAACTTTGCCAAGTTTTTGTCACTTTTCCTAAAATTTATTTTACCGGTGCACCCAATATTAATTTTGCATACAAACCTACAATTATATGCACCCATAATACCCACACGCACTTGTATATCTTTTTGCATAAGCCAAAAACCCACCCTCAACAAAGTAATTGCATGACCATATGTAACTACATAATAGAAGGAAGCAACAAAGAAGATCATCGATCACATATTGGCATACATTTACTTTGTTAACAATAGATCAAGTGCATTGGCACGGCAACAAAAGGTATTGTTGGTACACCACAGTTTACCGGCAAATATATTTTACCCACTTATATATATACATACATACGTACTATATACCCATATTACTTGTGCTCAGACGCGCTGAGACAAGTACATATAACAAAGCAAAAAGCCGGTAGACATTACGCCGGTCTCAAAAAATAAAATCCCAGTGAACACAAACATTATAATATTTATATTATTATATACCCACATTACTTGTACTCAGAAGCGCTGAGACAAGCCCGTATAAAGAAGCAAGCGTACATTAGGCTGGTTTCAAAAAAAAAAAAATATTTTTTTTACGAATTTCTTTTTTCACAGCTTAATAAAAGCTCCCCTCTTTGTATACTACATTATGTTATAATGCCGAAATCGTCGGACGAAACCCAAAAACTGACCACTGCATATAAATGCCTGCAGGAATTCATATATGACGGTAACCAGTTAGAGGTTTACTGCTCAAGATGGTCACCATCCCAAGCTACCGAGTTATCAGAGTGTATGCTTAAGGTCAAACTAGAAGACCTAGATAAAATATGGGCAAAGGTGCTAGAGTCCCATCGAGATGTAAGTTTCTCTGATAATTATACAGAGATCAGCGGCTCGGTGGAGCAAAAATTCGCTAAATGCATGGAAACGTACCAAACATGCAAATCAGAAATTTTAGAAGCCTTACAGCTTTTTAATACTGCTAGCACCAACCAACAACAAATACCCGCCCACCCAATAAACAATTCAAACCCAAACGGTTTTTATTTAAAAGTACCACCATGCGACACCGAAGTATTTCATGGTGGATACGAAGACTGGCAATCCTTTAGAGATATGTTCACGGCAGTCTATAAAAACCACCCTAAATTATCACCCGCTCAAAAATTATACCACCTACGCCTGGAAACTAAAGGGCAAGCAGCACTCATTGTATAACAATACCCACTGAGCGATGATAATTTCGAGCTTGCCTGGGAAACACTTAGATCGAGGTACGAAAATAAAAGGATACTCGTCGACAATCAAATAAAGACGCTGTTCAACCTGCCCACAATATTCACAGAAAACGGAGAACAAATCCAGAAGATGCAGACAGCAATCAACAATTGCATGTCAACTTTAAACACCCAAGGAAGCCCGACAACGGACTGGGACCCGATCCTCGTTTATCTGTGCTCATGAAAGCTGCCCAGTGAAAGCCTTTCACTATGGGAACAATCCCTCAGCTCCCGGAAGGAGCTGCCCCTATGGGAGGACATGAATAAATTCCTCACCAGTAGATAAGAGGTAGTAGAGAGACTAAGTACCTACAGACCAGGCAAGGCGACACCCCAATTTTCGAGTTTTATACCACGAACGGTGAATCAAAACTCGACCCAATCTAACAATAATAGAACCCATGCATATCATACGGATTTCAATAAAACGGCTTCGTGTAGATTATGCAACCAATACCAAGCAGTCAAATCTTGCGTCAGGTTTAGGAACTTATCGGTATCAGACCGAATCAAATTTGTGAGAGAAAATAGTTACTGTGAAAACTGTTTATCAACGTCACACCCCAAGAACGAATGTAAAAGTAGTTTCACTTGCGTTTATTGCCAAAAGCGTCATCATTCGCTACTACATTTGCAGCCCAAACGCCAACAATCACAACCAAACCCCCGAGCTCAAAATGCCCAAGCCGGCACCCCTAGGAGAACGGACGACGAGCGAGCCTCAACATCGAAAGCCGCCGCAAGAGCCACCTCCTCCCAACAGTCTCAAGACAAAAACCCGGTTTCTTCACTCTTCTCGAGTAATCATGGGACCCTACTACTACCCACAGCAATAGTATCAGTATACTTTGCTGGCGAATTTCATAAAATTCGTGCCCTAATAGACCAAAGTTCACAAAAAACTTTTGTATCATCCCGTATACAAAAGGTTCTTGGTCTACCCACAAAAGAGTCTCTCCACCAGATATCTGGAATGGGTGGAACGGTTGTGAAAAATGCCAATAAAGTCTGCCAGATAACATTCTGTTCAGCAGACTTAACCCAAATGATAGACGCACAAGCAATAATTTTGCCGAAACTAACTAAGTTCTTGCCCACAGTCAGAGTTTCAAGCATCGATCTCGAAGAACTGTCCCATTTACCGTTAGCCGATCCACAGTATTCGATACCATCGAAAATTGATTTGGTAATCGGCAGCGATATCACCCCGCAAATCCTCACCGAAGGGCTCCTACGAAATGTGAGTGGAACATTACTTGCCCAAAACACAATATTCGGATGGATATTAAGCGGCCCTGTAGCTGAAAATGTATCAACCTTCAGCACTCATGTCACGGAATGCACCGATGACCCCATCAATCAACTTTTGAGACAATTTTGGGAACAGGAAGAAGTTCACCAAACCCAACAACGATCAGCAGATGATGAATACTGCGAAGCACTCTACCGGAAAACCACAATTCGTGAGGAAGATGGACACTACAGAGTCAAACTACCCTTCAAATCGGAATTTCCAGCCAATCTGGCACTCGGTCATTCACGACCCGCAGCACAACAGCAGTATATCAGCATCGAACGAACCCTCGAAAGAAAACCCGATTTAAGAGACAAATATTTTGAAGTCCTTAATGAATATTTAACCATGGATCACATGAAATCCGCCTCCCAACAAGAGATAATTAGAGATGGTAAATATCTATCGTTTTATCTACCCCATCATGCTGTCATAAAACCCGACAGCAAAACCACAAAAGTGCGAGTCGTCTTCAACGCATCAAAAATGTCGCATTCTGGCAACTCGTTGAACGACGTGCTTCATACAGGCCCCATTCTACAAAATGATTTAATGCTCGCCATACTTAAATGGCGACTTTATAAGTTTGTTTTCAACGGCGATATTGAGAAAATGTATCGCCAAATACTCATCCATGAAGAAGATAAAAATTTTCATCGAATCGTTTTTCGGAAACACCCAACTCTGCCGATACAAGATTTTCGACTAAAAACAGTTACCTTTGGTGTAAATTGCGCGCCATGTTTGGCGATTCGAACCTTACACCAACTCGCCCACGACTGTCAAGACGAATATCCGCTCGCTAAAAACATTTTATTAAACGAAACATATGTTGACGATATTTTGTCAGGCGGTCATAATATACAGTCCACTTTGAACTCTATGACTCAAGTTATCGAAGCCTTAAAATCGGTACGGTTCCCTTTGAGGAAGATGTCGGCAAATCACCCTGAAATTTTAAAACCCGTTCCCGAACCTGATTTGCTAGACGTCGACTTCCTTAAATTCCATGATTCGAGTTCAACAAAAACCCTTGGAATTCAGGGGAACGCGCTAACCGACACCTTCACCTACACGTATGATCCACCATCAGTAGAAAACACGACTACAAAAAGGCAGATTTTATCAGCAGTTGCAAAACTGTTTGACCCCACAGGATGGCTTTCACCAATAATGATTCTTGCAAAAATGTTGCTGCAACAACTCTGGAAGGAAGGAACGGATTGGGACGAAGACGTGAAGCCCGGAGCTCTCCAAAAATGGACCTCAATTTATGAAAATTTACCTCACATCAGAGACATTAAAATCCCTACGTGGGTACAGTATTCCCCCGATAAACTAATCCAGCTGCATGGATTCACAGATGCTTCAGAAAAAGCATTTTGTGCCTGTATATATTTACGAGTACAAACCCATGAAAATCGTTTTTCATGCCATTTGCTAGCTGTTAACAGCAAAGTAGCACCCCTCCAAACCGTTAGTCTTCCACGGTTGGAACTCTGTGGAGCAGTTTTACTCTCCAATTTAGTGAAACAGCTGCGAAGTGAGCTGAATTTACCCCCAAACGAACTCATCCTCTGGTGCGATTCTGCCATCGTACTGGCCTGGTTAGAAAAACCACCCCATACCTGGAAAACATATGTCGCCAACAGAACCTCTGAAATTCTTAAGAACGTCGACAACGCCACTTGGAGGCACGTTTCCAGTAAGCATAACCCAGCGGATTTGGGCACTCGAGGCTGCACGCCTCAGGATTTAGTCCAATGTCCATTATGGTGGGAAGGACCTAATTGGCTTAGCAATCCATCAACTTCGTGGCCAAAGGATATTTCTCACCACCCAACACCCCCCGAACAACGACATGTGGAAGTATTCCACACCCTGCAGGAAGAAAATATGGACATACTCGACCGTTTTTCGTCATTTTCTCGAGCGCTTAGAGTCGTGGCCTATATGTTGCGGTTTATCCAAAAAGCAAGAAAACTAGAAGTTCCAGCCACGCTTAATCTCACCCATGCCGAAGTGAATGATGCCAATATCAAAATCACCACTCAAACTCAACGAAATTATTACGGAGATACGATAGAGCTGCTTCAAACAGCAGGACCCTTACCCAAAAAGAACACCCTTCGAACATTAAACCTGACTAAGAAATCATGCGAGTTTCCGGAAGATTAGCCTATGCCACAGGTAGCTTTAATGAGCGGCACCCAATAATCCTCTCCGGAAACTCTCGGTTTTGTTCTCTTCTGTTGGACTTTCTCCATTCGAAACTGCTGCACGCCGACAAACAGCTTATGATCCGAATGGTACAGCAACAGTACTACATTCCACGTTTGAAGCAAAATGTCAAAAAGCTCATCCTCCACTGCAAAACCTACACCATCTACAAACAGCAGATGAAAACGCAGATAATGGCACCCTTGCCACCCTCGAGGTCAACATATTCTCTACCCTTTCATACAACAGGAGTCGACTTTGCTCGACCATTTATGGTAAAAACTTCTCCCCTTCGCCGAGCTTCGTATGTGAAAGCTTACGTTTGTGTGTTCGTCTGTTTTTCCACAAAGGCTGTTCATTTAGAAGTGTGCTCTGATCTCACCACGAATGCCTTCAACGCAGCCTTTGCCCGATTCACTGGCCGCCGTGGCCTACCCCACCAGATATATTCTGACAACGGAAAGACGTTCGTCGGCGCACAACGCGGATCACAAAGAGAATTCACCACATTCCTCAAGGAAGTCGCTACAGACGTCGCCGAAAAGTATGCAACTCACGGATTCTCATGGAAATTCATCCCACCATACGCTCCACACATGGGTGGTCTATGGGAAGCGGCCGTGAAAAGTTTCAAGATACACTTTACGAAAGTAGCAGGAAACCAGAAGTTCTCCTTTGAAGAGCTTACTACACTCTTAGTACGCATAGAGGCGGTCCTCAACTCCCGACCGCTCTCCCCTATGTCCGAAGATCCAATGGATCCCCTAGTCCTAACGCCAGGACATTTCCTACGTGGCGCGCCGCTCTTGTTGTTACAGGAGCCAACTCCAGAGCATCTCACCTTGGTCAACAAATGGCAGAAACTGAAAGTGCTTCACCACCAATTCAGCACACGATGGAAGAGCGAGTATCTGAAGGAGCTGCATAAGCGGTATACATGGAAATGCCCTCAACGCAATATTCAAGTTGGCGATTTAGTCGTGGTAAAGGATGATTTACTACCCCCGAACGAATGGCGTTTGGGACGGGTAATCACTTTACACCTTGGATCGGATAGCCATGCTCGAGCTGTGGAACTCAAAACCCAAAACGGAATAATAACCCGAAATATTGCCAAACTGCGCGTGCTACCAACTGCCTAGTAGTGCCAACCCTACCTCTGGTACCCTCTGCTTCATGACCCTAGCAATCTGGAAAGATATCTAAGCTACCCTCACCAACGTATTTTTCTAACCCATTTTTTTGAAAAAATACGTATTTTTCTTTTCTTGTCTTTACAGGAACCGCAGACGTACGGAGATGCCGAAATGTCGGCTGTGTGGCCAGCGACACGCGCTAAGGCAGTGCCGGGCGTTCCTCGCGATGAAGCCGAAGGAGCGCTACGAGTGCGCGAAAACCACCGGTACTGCATCAACTGTCTGGCAGTGTCGCACAGCACCGAGGCATGTGACTCAAAATCAAGCTGCCGCAAATGGTCCCTCGGCCATCACACACTCCTACACCGAGCTCGACGCACGCGCACCAACCCGCGTCGCACCGACAGCGGACCACAGCGCGCAACAGCCCAACATCGCCAACCGGCAATTCAAAGCCGGTCGGCTAGACAGCGCGACGACCGAATACGACAATTAGTAGCCGAGGCACGGGCGGTCCTGGACAGGGTTGATGCCGCCCTTAACCCATCAACGCGTCGGGCGGGGGGGAGCATGTTGAAGACATGATCGAGTTTTCGGACTAAGTCCGCCCCCTCCGTCTGGCAACACCCGGCCAGTGCGGCTAAGCGCAAGCAGTGCAGCTCAGCTGTGGCTTAACTCAAACCCGTGTCCTCTTTTTAATTGGGAAACAGTTCGTAGTGCTAGTGCATAGTGCAAGAGTTTTAAACAGAGATATATACTATATATACAACCGATCTCTATGATTTTTTCAGACAACAATATATGCCATATACGTCAGCATTCGGTGAAATTTGAAGCTTCTAGCTGTTAAAATGGGGCTAAAATTTGCGCCAAATATATATATATACACTATATCTACCACCATATATATACTATATATACCACCGATCTTTATGATTTTTTCAGACAACAATATATGCTATATACGTAAGCATTTGGTGAAATTTGAAGCTTCTAGATGTTAAAACGGGGCAGAAATTGCGCAAAGTTTCTTATCTGAACAATCGGTTGTATGAGATATATACTATATATACAACCGATCTCTATGATTTTTTCAGACAACAATATGTGCAATATACGAAAGTATATGGTGAAGTCTGAAGCTTCAATCTGTTAAATTGGGTAAGATATTACAAAAATCCTCTTTTTCTGAAAAATCGGTTGTATGGAGGATATATGCTATAGTGGTCCGATCCGGTCGGTTCCGACAAATGTCTAATCGGACACCCAAATACACCCGCTCGCCAAATTTTATCAAGATATCTCAAAAATTGAGGGACTAGTTTGCATACAAACAGACAGACGGACAGACAGACATGGCTAAATCAACTCAGCTCTTCAACTTGATTATTTCGGTATACTTAATGGTGGGTCTATCTATTTTCCTTTAAGGATTTACAATTTCCGGTTTCGTGACGAAATTAATATACCATTTCATTTTCATGAAAGGTATAAAAATAGGTAGGTACTTTGGGTGAGGATGCAAAGTTTCACGTTTTTTGTGGTCTGCATGTAAAAACTATGACTGCGAATCACGTATTTCAAAAATTTATGAAGTAAACATAACCATTTGATGAAACTTGATGAATTTTGAAGTTTCTATCCGTAAAAAAGGGGCAAAAATGGCAGTTTATATGAAGTATATAATATATATACCACCGATCTCTATGATTTTTTCAGACAACAATATATGCTATATACGTAAGTATTTGGTGAAATTTGAAGCTTCTAGCTGTTAAAACGGGACAGAAATTGTGCAAAGTTTCTTATCTGAACAATCGGTTGTATGAGATATATACTATATATACAACCGATCTCTATGATTTTTTCAGACATCAATATATGCTATATACGTAAGTATTCGGTGAAATTTGAAGCTTCTAGCTGTTAAATTGCGGCTAAGATTTGCGAAAAAAAAAAATATATATATACTATATATATATACTATATATACCACCATATATATACTATATATACCACCGATCTTTATGATTTTTTCGGACAACAATATATGCTATATACGTAAGCATTCGTTGAAATTTGAAGCCTCTAGCTCTTATAATAGGGCAGTAATTATGAAAAGTTCCTTATCTGAACAATCGGTTGTGGGGGATATATACTATATATACAACCGATCTCATCAATTTTTTCAGGCAACAATATGTGCAATATACGAAAGTATATGGTGAAGTCTGAAGCTTCAATCTGTTAAATTGGGTAAGATATTACAAAAATCCTCTTTTTCTGAAAAATCGGTTGTATGGAGGATATATGCTATAGTGGTCCGATCCGGTCGGTTCCGACAAATGTCTAATCGGACACCCAAATACACCCGCTCACCAAATTTTATCAAGATATCTCAAAAATTGAGGGACTAATTTGCATACAAACAGACAGACGGACATGGCTAAATCAACTCAGCTCTTCAACCTGATTATTTCGGTATACTTAATGGTGGGTCTATCTATTTTCCTTTAAGGACTTACAATTTTCGGTTTCGTGAAGAAATTAATATACCATTTAATTTTCATGAAAGATATAAAAATAGGTAGGTTCTTTGTGTGAGGATGCAAAGCTTCACGTTTTTTGTGGTCTGCATGTAAAAAATATGACTACGAATCACGTATTTCAAAAATATATGACGTAAACGTAACTTTTTGATGAAATTTGATGAATTTTGAAGCTTCTAGCCGTAAAAAAGGGGCAAAAATGACAGTTTATATGAAGTATATAATATATATACCACCGATCTCTATGATTTTTTCAGACAACAATATATGCTATATACGTAAGCATTTTGTGAAATTTGAAGCTTCTAGCTGTTAAAACGGGGCAGAAATTGCGCAAAGTTCCTTATCTGAACAATCGGTTGTATGAGATATATACTATGTATACCACCGATCTCAATGATTTTTTCAGACATCAATATATGCTATACACGTAAGCATTTGGTGAAATTTGAAGCTTATAGCTGTTAAAATGGGGCCGAACTGGAAAAAAAATATATATACTATATATATATATACTATATATACCATCATATATATATTATATATATCACCGATCTCTATGATTTTTTGACACAACAATACATACTATATACGTAACCAATCGCTGAAATTTCAACCTTATAGCTGTTAAAATGGGGTAGAAATTGCGAAAAGTTTCTTTTCTGAACAATCGGTTGTATGAGATATATACTATTTATACAACCGATCTCTATGATTTTTTCAGACAACAATATATGCTATATGCGTAAGCAATCGGTGAAATTTGAAGCTTATAGCTGTTAAAATGGGGTAGAAATTGCGAAAAGTTTCTTATCTGAACAATCGGTTGTATGAGATATATACTATTTATACAACAGATCTCTATGATTTTTTCAGACAACAATATATACTATATATGTAAGCAATCGGTGAAATTTGAAACTTATAGCTGATAAAATGGGGTAGAAATTGCGAAAAGTTTCTTATCTGAACAATCGGTTGTATGAGATATATACTATATATACAACCGATCTCTATGATTTTTTCAGACAACAATATATGCTATATATGTAAGCAATCGGTGAAATTTGAAGCTTATAGCTGTTAAAATGGGGTAGAAATTGCGAAAAGTTTCTTATCTGAACAATCGGTTGTATGAGATATATACTATATATACAACCGATCTCTATGATTTTTTCAGACAGCAATATATAGCTGTTAAAATGGGGCTAAAATTTGCGAAAATATATATATATATACTATATATATATACTATATATACCACCATATATATACTATATATACCACCGATCTTTATGATTTTTTCAGACAACAATACATGCTATATACGTAAGCATTCGTTGAAATTTGAAGCCTCTAGCTCTTAAAATAGGGCAGTAATTACGAAAAGTTCCTTATCTGAACAATCGGTTGTGGGGGATATATACTATATATACGACCGATCTCATCAATTTTTTCAGGCAACAATATGTGCAATATACGAAAGTATATGGTGAAGTTTGAAGCTTTAATCTGTTAAATTGGGTAAGATATTACAAAAATCCTCTTTTTCTGAAAAATCGGTTGTATGGGGGATATATGCTATAGTGGTCCGATCCGGTCGGTTCCGACAAATGTCTAATCGGACACCCAAATACACCCGCTCACTAAATTTTATCAAGATATCTCAAAAATTGAGGGACTAGTTTGCATACAAACAGACAGACGGACAGACGGACATGGCTAAATCAACTCAGCTCTTCAACCTGATTATTTCGGTATATTTAATGGTGGGTCTATCTATTTTCCTTTAAGGACTTACAATTTTCGGTTTCGTGACGAAATTAATATACCATTTCATTTTCATGAAAGGTATAAAAATAGGTAGGTACTTTGGGTGAGGATGCAAAGCTTCACGTTTCTTGTGGTATTCATGTAAAAACTATGACAGCGAATCACGTATTTCAAAAATATATGAAGTAAACGTAACCATTTGATGAAATTTGATGAATTTTGAAGCTTCTATCCGTAAAAAAGGGGCAAAAACGACAGTTTATATGAAGTATATAATATATATACCACCGATCTCTATGATTTTTTCAGACAACAATATATGCTATATACGTAAGCATTTGGCGTAATTTGAAGCTTCTAGCTGTTAAAACGGGGCAGAAATTGCGTAAAGTTTCTTATCTGAACAATCGGTTGTATGAGATATATACTATATATACAACCGATCTCTATGATTTTTCAGACAACAATATATGCTATATACGTAAGCATTCGGTGAAATTTGAAGCTTGTAGCTGTTAAAATGGGGCTAAAATTTGCGAAAATATATATATATATACTATATATATACTATATATACCACCATATATATACTATATATACCACCGATCTTTATGATTTTTTCAGACAACAATATATGCTATATACGTAAGCATTCGTTGAAATTTGAAGCCTCTAGCTCTTAAAATAGGGCAGTAATTACGAAAATTCCTTATCTGAACAATCGGTTGTGGGGGATATATACTATATATACGACCGATCTCATCAATTTTTTCAGGCAACAATATGAGCAAAATATACGAAAGTATATGGTGAAGTTTGAAGCTTCAATCTGTTAAATTGGGTAAGATATTACAAAAATCCTCTTTTTCTGAAAAATCGGTTGTATGGAGGATATATGCTATAGTGGTCCGATCCGGTCGGTTCCGACAAATGTCTAATCGGACACCCAAATACACCCGCTCACCAAATTTTATCAAGATATCTCAAAAATTGAGGGACTAGTTTGCATACAAACAGACAGACGGACAGACGGACATGGCTAAATCAACTCAGCTCTTCAACCTGATTATTTCGGTATACTTAATGGTGGGTCTATCTATTTTCCTTTAAGGACTTACAATTTTCGGTTTCGTGACGAAATTAATATACATTTCATTTTCATAAAAGGTATAAAAATAGGTAGGTTCTTTGTGTGAGGATGCAAAGCTTCACGTTTTTTGTGGTCTGCATGTAAAAACTATGACTATGAATCACGTATTTCAAAAATATATGACGTAAACGTAACTATTTGATGAAATTTGATGAATTTTGAAGCTTCTAGCCGTAAAAAAGGGGCAAAAATGACAGTTTATATGAAATATATAATATATATACCACCGATCTCTATGATTTTTTCAGACAACAATATATGCTTTATACGTAAGCAATCGGTGAAATTTGAAGCTTAAAGCTGTTAAATGGGGTAGAAATTGCGAAAAGTTTCTTATCTGAACAATCTGTTGTATGAGATATATACTATTTATACGACCGATCTCTATCATTTTTTCAGAAAACAATATATGCTATATACGTAAGCAATTGGTGAAATTTGAAGCTTATAGCTGTTAAAATGGGGTAGAAATTGCGAAAAGTTTCTTATCTGAACAATCGGTTGTATGAGATATATACTATATATACAACCGATCTCTATGATTTTTTCAGACAGCAATATATGCTATATACGCAAGTATTCGGTGAAATTTGAAGCTTCTAGCTGTTAAAATGGGGCTAAAATTTGCGAAAATATATATATATATATTATATATATATACTATATATACCACCATATATATACTATATATACCACAGATTTTTATGATTTTTTCATACAACAATATATGCTATATACGTAAGCATTCGTTGAAATTTGAAGCCTCTAGCTCTTAAAATAGGGTAGTAATTACGAAAAGTTCCTTATCTGAACAATCGGTTGTGGGGGATATATACTATATATACGACCGATCTCATCAATTTTTTCAGGCAACAATATGTGCAATATACGAAAGTATATGGTGGAGTTTGAAGCTTCAATCTGTTAAATTGGGTAAGATATTACAAAAATCCTCTTTTTCTGAAAAATCGGTTGTATGGAGGATATATGCTATAGTGGTCCGATCCGGTCGGTTCCGACAAATGTCTAATCGGACACCCAAACACACCCGCTCACCAAATTTTATCAATATATCTCAAAAATTGAGGGACGAGTTTGCATACAAACAGACAGACGGACAGACGGACATGGCTAAATCAACTCAGCTCTTCAACCTGATTATTTCGGTATACTTAATGGTGGGTCTATCTATTTTCCTTTAAGGACTTACAATTTTCGGTTTCGTGACGAAATTAATATACCATTTCATTTTCATTAAAGGTATAAAAATAGGTAGGTACCTTGTGTGAGGATGCAAATTTTCAGGTTTTTTGTGGTCTGCGTGTAAAAACTATGACTACGAATCACGTATTTCAACAATATATGACGTAAACGTAAATATTTGATGAAATGTTATGAATTTTGAAGCTTCTAGCCGTAAAAAGGGGCAAAAAATACAGTTTATATGGGGTATATAATATATGTACCACCGATCTCAATGATTTTTTCAGACAACAATATATATTATACATGTAAGCATTTGGTGAAATTTGAAGCTTCTAGCTGTTAAAATGGGGAAGAAATTGCGCAAAGTGTCTTATTTGAACAATCGGTTGTATGAGATTATATATACCACCGGTCTCTATGATTTTTTCAGACAAAAATATACACTATATACGTAAGCATTTGGTGAAATTTGAAGCTTCTAGCTGTTAAAATGGGGCAGAAATTGCGCAAAGCTTCTTATCTGAACAATCGGTTGTATGAGATATATACTATATATACCACCGATCTCAATTATTTTTTCAGACAACAATATATACTATACACGTAAGCGTTTGGTGAAATTTGAAGCTTCTAGCTGTTAAAATGGAGAAGAAATTGCGCAAAGTTTCTTATCTGAACAATCGGTTGTATGAGATATATACTATGTATACCACCGATCTCAATGATTTTTCAGACATCATTATATGCTATACATGTAAGCATTTGGTGAAATCTGAAGCTTCTAGCTGTTAAAATGGGGCCGAAATCGCAAAAAAAAAATATATATATACTATATATACCATCATATATATATTATATATATCACCGATCTCTATGATTTTTTGAAACAACAATATATACTATATGCGTAAGCAATTGGTGAAATTTGAAGCTTATAGCTGTTAAAATGGGGTAGAAATTGCGAAAAGTTTCTTATATGAACAATCGGTTGTATGAGATTGTTGAAGACATGATCGAGTTTTCGGACTAAGTCCGTCACCTCCGTCTGGCAACACCCGGCCAGTGCGGCCAAGCGCAAGCAGTGCAGCTCAGCTGTGGCTTGCCAACCACCACCGCGCTCACTCTCAATTGTTTTTAGTTTACATTAAACTACTCGCCCACACGCATCGTCAAAAACAGTCGTCGTGATTATTTTATCGCCCGCCCGCCGTCTCGCAGTAGCTTTTAAATATTTAGTTGTACCATCTAAATTAAATTCCCTTTTGCATTTAAATTTTGGTTTCTTCCTTTTAATAGTAATAATCATCTTTCTATTTAACTCAAACCCGTGTCCTCTTTTTAATTGGGGAACAGTTCATAGTGCTAGTGCATAGTGCAAGAGTTTTTAAACATGGTCCTTTGTTGTTAAAAAGGCCAGCGACCAAAAAAGAAAAAAATAAATAAAAGAATTAAAAAAAAAAATATATATAAAAAACAATTTCACATGAAAACACCAAAAACGCGTTTCGGCAGGGACATAAAAAACTAAAAAAGTGCTAAATTCCATAAAAACAAACAACAAAGTAATAAAGCAGAAATTATTTAAACATATGTATATACATTTATGTGTACAAAAAAAACAGAACATTAGGGTGTGGAGGAAAAAAATTATTATAAATTGAGAAATCAAAAATACAAAAAACAGAACGTTAGGGTGTGGAGGAAAAAAATTATTATAAATTGAGAAATCAAAAATAAAAAAAATTTTTTTTTTATATACAAATAAAACACAAAATTTTAAATACGAAAAAAAGAGAATGAAGATAAGGAAAGTGGAAATTATACATAAAAATTGTGTGAAAAATATTTAATTTATAAAAAAGAAAAAAATAATAATTAAAACAAAAGTTTTTAATGAAAAACATAAAATTTTTTATTAAAATATATAAATAAAAAACACAGTAGGGTGTTGAAAAAGGAAAAGCTTTTGGAAAGAATCTTCATCAATTTTTTTTTGCACGCAAAACAAAAAAAGAAACATACATTAAGGAAAAATTTGTTTGAAAAAATTAAGAAATCAAAAAAAATTTGTGGAAACAGAAACAATTTTTAAGAAAAAAAAATACATTTTACGGAAATAAAATTAAAGTTGGAAAACATAATTGAAAAAAAAAACACCATCACCATTACATCAAAAACACATTAACAACACAACAACAAGGAGGAGCACAATATAAAGGAGGCTAAAAGACAGCACAAAAACCCACAAGTAACACACAGTTCACATAGAAAAAATGACTGAGTAAGTACCCTCGGTACCCATTATATATCCATATATATATATTCCCTCCGTCAAAAGTGCGGACCCGAAAGTCTAAACATCCCTCAATTTTGAACCCTCCGATCTAAAGATTTGGACCCTGGTGATATACCAACATTATAAAGCCTAAACGGCAAAATATTTCAGTTGCCTACCCACTGGTACCAAAGGTACAGTCCCGTGAAAACCAATATAATTTTTTCAACAAAAAATTTGTATTCCCGTGCTAACGGAAAATCCACTGCCCGGTACCCAAAAAGTTCGTTGCGCTAAATACCCACTTAATTATAAAAGTATATACGTATATATGTAATATAGGTATATACCCACTTAGTTCGGTAATCATCCACGAGCTATATATATATTTTTCCAGCGTGAAATTCACCGCTGCCCAATTTACGTATATTACATAAAATATATTTTATAAAAAACCCATAGCAACAAACTTTGCCAAGTTTTTGTCACTTTTCCTAAAGTTTATTTTACCGGTGCACCCAATATTAATTTTGCATACAAACCTACAATTATATGCACCCATAATACCCACACGCACTTGTATATCTTTTTGCATAAGCCAAAAACCCACCCTCAACAAAGTAATGGTATGACCATATGTAACTACATAATAGAAGGAAGGAACAAAGAAAATCATCGATCACATATTGGCATACATTTACTTTGTTAACAATAGATCAAGTGCATTGGCACGGCAACAAAAGGTATTGTTGGTACACCACAGTTTACCGGCAAATATATTTTACCCACTTATATATATACATACATACGTACTATATACCCATATTACTTGTGCTCAGACGCGCTTAGACAAGTACATATAACAAGGCAAAAAGCCGGTAGACATTACGCCGGTCTCAAAAAATAAAATCCCAGTGAACACAAACATTATAATATTTATATTATTATATCCCCACATTACTTGTACTCAGAAGCGCTGAGACAAGCCCGTATAAAGAAGCAAGCGTACATTAGGCTGGTTTCAAAAAAAAAAAATATTTTTTTTACGAATTTCTTTTTTCACAGCTTAATAAAAGCTCCCCTCTTTGTATACTACATTAAGTTATAATGCCGAAATCGTCGGACGAAACCCAAAAACTGACCACTGCAGATAAATGCCTGCAGGAATTCATATATGACGGTAACCAGTTAGAGGTTTACTGCTCAAGATGGTCACCCTCCCAAGCTACCGAGTTATCAGAGTGTATGCTTAAGGTCAAACTAGAAGACCTAGATAAAATATGGGCAAAGGTGCTAGAGTCCCATCGAGATGTAAGTTTCTCTGATAATTATACAGAGGTCAGCGGCTCGGTGGAGCAAAAATTCGCTAAATGCATGGAAACGTACCAAACATGCAAATCAGAAATTTTAGAAGCCTTACAGCTTTTTAATACTGCTAGCACCAACCAACAACAAATACCCGCCCACCCAATAAACAATTCAAACGCAAACGGTTTTTATTTAAAAGTACCACCATGCGACACCGAAGTATTTCATGGTGGATACGAAGACTTGCCATCCTTTAGAGATATGTTCACGGCAGTCTATAAAAACCACCCTAAATTATCACCCGCTCAAAAATTATACCACCTACGCCTGAAAACTAAAGGGCAAGCAGCACTCATTGTAAAACAATACCCACTGAGCGATGATAATTTCGAGCTTGCCTGGGAAGCACTTAGATCGAGGTACGAAAATAAAAGGATACTCGTCGACAATCAAATAAAGACGCTGTTCAACCTGCCCACAATATTCACAGAAAACGGAGAACAAATCCAGAAGATGCAGACAACAATCAACAATTGCATGTCAACTTTAAACACCCAAGGAAGCCCGACAACGGACTGGGACCCGATCCTCGTTTTTCTGTGCTCATCAAAGCTGCCCAGTGAAAGCCTTTCACTATGGGAACAATCCCTCAGCTCCCGGAAGGAGCTGCCCCTATGGGAGGGCATGAATAAATTCCTCACCAGTAGATACGAGGTAGTAGAAAGACTAAGTACCTACAGACCAGGCAAGGCGAAACCCCAGTTTTCGAGTTTTATACCACGAACGGTGAATCAAAACTCGACCCAATCTAACAATAATAGAACCCATGCATATCATACGGATTTCAATAAAACGGCTTCGTGTAGATTATGCAACCAATACCACGCAGTTAAATCTTGCGTCAGGTTTAGGAACTTATCGGTATCAGACCGAATCAAATTTGTGAGAGAAAATAGTTACTGTGAAAACTGTTTATCAACGTCACACCCCAAGAACGAATATAAAAGTAGTTTCACTTGCGTTTATTACCAAAAGCGTCATCATTCGCTACTACATTTGCAGCCCAAACGCCAACAATCACAACCAAACCCCCGAGCTGAAAATGTTCAAGCCGGCACCTCTAGGAGAACGGACGACGAGCGAGCCACAACATCGAAAGCCGCCGCAAGAGCCACCTCCTCCCAACAGTCTCAAGACAAAAACCCGGTTTCTTCACTCTTCTCGAGTAATCATGGAACCACCCTACTACCCACAGCAATAGTATCAGTATACTTTGCTGGCGAATTTCATAAAATTCGTGTCCTAATAGACCAAAGTTCACAAAAAACTTTTGTATCATCCCGTATACAAAAGGTTCCTGGTCTACCCACAAAAGAGTTTCTCCACCAGATATCTGGAATGGGTGGAACGGTTGTGAAAAATGCCAATAAAGTCTGCCAGATAACATTCTATTCCGCAGACTTAACCCAAATGATAGACGCACAAGCAATAATTTTGCCGAAACTAACTAACTTCTTGCCCACAGTCAGAGTTTCAAGCATCGATCTCGAAGAACTGTCCCATTTACCGTTAGCCGATCCACAGTATTCGATACCATCGAAAATCGATTTGGTAATCGGCAGCGATATCACCCCGCAAATCCTCACCGAAGGGCTCCTACGAAATGTGAGTGGAACATTACTTGCCCAAAACACAATATTCGGATGGATATTAAGCGGCCCTGTAGCTGAAAATGTATCAACCTTCAGCACTCATGTCACGGAATGCACCGATGACCCCATCAATCAACTTTTGAGACAATTTTGGGAACAGGAAGAAGTTCACCAAACCCAACAACGATCAGCAAATGATGAATACTGCGAAGCACTCTACCGGAAAACCACAATTCCCATCAAATCGGAATTTCCAGCCAATCTGGCACTCGGTCATTCACGACCCGCAGCACAACAGCAGTATATCAGCATCGAACGAACCCTCGAAAGAAAACCCGAATTAAGAGACAAATATTTTGAAGTCCTTAATGAATATTTAACCATGGATCACATGAAATCCGCCTCCCAACAAGAGATAATTAGAGATGGTAAATATCTATCGTTTTATCTACCACATCATGCTGTCATAAAACCCGACAGCAAAACCACAAAAGTGCGAGTCGTCTTCAACGCATCAAAAATGTCGCATTCTGGCAACTCGTTGAACGACGAGCTTCATACAGGCCCCATTCTACAAAATGATTTAATGCTCGTCATACTTAAATGGCGACTTTATAAGTTTGTTTTCAACGGCGATATTGAGAAAATGTATCGCCAAATACTCATCCATGAAGAAGATAAAGATTTTCATCGAATCGTTTTTCGGAAACACCCAACTCTGCCGATACAAGATTTTCGACTAAAAACAGTTACCTTTGGTGTAAATTGCGCGCCATATTTGGCGATTCGAACCTTACACCAACTCGCCCACGACTGTCAAGACGAATATCCGCTCGCTAAAAACATTTTATTAAACGAAACATATGTTGACGATATTTTGTCAGGCGGTCATAATATACAGTCCACTTTGAGCTCTATGACTCAAGTTATCGAAGCCTTAAAATCGGCAGGGTTCCCTTTGAGGAAGATGTCGGCAAATCACCCTGAAATTTTAAAACCCGTTCCCGAACCTGATTTGCTAGACGTCGACTTTCTTAAATTCCATGATTCGAGTTCAACAAAAACCCTTGGAATTCAGGGGAACGCGCTAACCGACACCTTCACCTACACGTATGATCCACCATCAGCAGAAAACACGACTACAAAAAGGCAGATTTTATCAGCAGTTGCAAAACTGTTTGACCCCGCAGGATGGCTTTCACCAATAATGATTATTGCAAAAATATTGCTGCAACAACTCTGGAAGCAAGGAACGGATTGGGACGAAGACGTGAAGCCCGGAGCCCTCCATAACTGGACCTCAATTTATGAAAATTTACCTCACATCAGAGACATTAAAATCTCTAGGTGGGTACAGTATTCCCCAGATAAACTAATCCAGCTGCATGGATTCTCAGATGCTTCAAAAAAGCATTTTGTGCCTGTATATATTTACGAGTACAAACCCTTGAAAATCGTTTTTCATCCCATTTGCTAGCTGCTAAAAGCAAAGTGGCACCCCTCCAAACCGTGAGTCTTCCACGGTTGGAACTCTGTGTGAGCAGTTTTACTCTCCAATTTAGTGAAACAGCTGCGAAGTTAGCTGAATTTACCCCCAAACGAACTCATCCTCTGGTGCGATTCTGCCATCGTACTGGCCTGGTTAGAAAAACCACCCCATACCTGGAAAACGTATGTCGCCAACAGAACCTCTGAAATTCTTAAGAACGTCGACAACGCCACTTGGAGGCACGTTTCCAGTAAGGATAACCCAGCGGATTTGGGCACCCGAGGCTGCAAGTCTCAGGATTTAGTCCAATGTCCATTATGGTGGGAAGGACTTAATTGGCTTAGCAATCCATCAACTTCGTGGCCAAAGGATATTTCTCACCACCCAACTCCCCCCGAACAACGACATGTGAAAGTATTCCACACCCTGCAGGAAGAAAATATGGACATACTCGACCGTTTTCCGTCATTTCCTCGAGCGCTTAGAGTCGTGGCCTATATGTTGCGGTTTATCCAAAAAGCAAGAAAACTAGAAGTTCCAGCCACGCTTAACCTCACCCATGCCGAAGTGAATGATGCCAAGATCAAAATCATCACTCAAACTCAACGAAATTATTACGGAGATACGATAGAGCTGCTTCAAACAGCAGGACCCTTACCCAAAAAGAACACCCTTCGGACATTAAACCCTGACTAAGAAATCATGCGAGTTTCCGGAAGATTAGCCTATGCCACAGTTAGCTTTAATGTGCGGCACCCAATAATCCTCTCCGGAAACTCTCGGTTTTGTTCTCTTCTGTTGGACTTTCTCCATTCGAAACTGCTGCACGCCGACAAACAGCTTATGATCCGAATGGTACAGCAACAGTACTACATTCCACGTTTGAAGCAAAATGTCAAAAAGCTCATCCTCCACTGCAAAACCTACACCATCTACAAACAGCAGATGAAAACGCAGATAATGGCACCCTTGCCACCCTCGAGGTTAACATATTCTCTACCCTTTCATACAACAGGAGTCGACTTTGCTGGACCATTTATGGTATGAAAGCTTACGTTTGTGCGTTCGTCTGTTTTTCCACAAAGGCTGTTCATTTAGAAGTGTGCTCTGATCTCACCACGAATGCCTTCAACGCAGCCTTTGCCCGATTCACTGGCCGCCGTGGCCTACCCCACCAGATATATTCTGACAACGGAAAGACGGTCGTCGGCGCACAACGCGGATCATAAAGAGAATTCACCACATTCCTCAAGAAAGTCGCTACAGACGTCGTCGAAAAGTATGCAACTCACGGATTCTCATGGAAATTCATCCCACCATACGCTCCCCACATGGGTGGTCTATGGGAAGCGGCCGTGAAAAGTTTCAAGATACACTTTACAAAAGTAGCAGGAAACCAGAAGTTCTCCTTCGAAGAGCTTACTACCCTCTTAGTACGCATAGAGGCGGTCCTCATCTCCCGACCGCTCTCCCCTATGTCCGAAGATCCAATGGATCCCCTAGTCCTAACCCCAGGGCATTTCCTACGTGGCGCGCCGCTCTTGTCGTTACAGGAGCCAACTCCAGAGCATCTCACCTTGGTGAACAAATGGCAGAAACTGAAAGTGCTTCACCACCAATTAAGCACACGATGGAAGAGCGAGTATCTGAAGGAGCTACATAAGCGGTATACATGGAAATGCCCTCAACGCAATATTCAAGTTGGAGATTTAGTCGTGGTAAAGGATGATTTACTACCCCCGAAGGAATGGCGTTTGCGACGGGTAATCACTTTACACCCTGGATCGGATAGCCATGTTCGAGTTGTGGAACTCAAAACCCAAAACGGAATAATAACCCGAAATATTGCCAAACTGCGCGTGCTACCAACTGCCTAGTAGTGCCAACCCTACCTCTGGTACCCTCTGCTTCATGCCCCTAGCAATCTGGAAAGATATCTAAGCTACCCTCACCAATGTATTTTTCTAACCCATTTTTTTGAAAAATACGTATTTTTCTTTTCTTGTCTTTACAGGACCAGCAGACGTACGGAGATGCCGAAATGTCGGCTGTGTGGCCAGCGACACGCGCTAAGGCAGTGCCGGCCGTTCCTCGCGATGAAGCCGGAGGAGCGCTACGAGTGCGCGAGGAACCACCGGTACTGCATCAACTGTCTGGCAGTGTCGCACAGCAACGGGGCATGTGACTCACAATCAAGCTGCCGCAAATGCTCCCTCGGCCATCACACGCTCCTACACCGAGCTCGACGCACGCCCATCAACCCGCGTCGCACCGACAGCGGACCACAGCGCGCAACAGCCCAACATCGCCAACGGGCAATTCAAAGCCGGTCGGCTAGACAGCGCGACGACCGAATACGACAATTAGTAGCCGAGGCACGGGCGGCCCTGGACAGTGTTGATGCCGCCCTTAACCCATCAACGCGTCGGGCGGGGGGGGGGGCATGTTGAAGACATGATCGAGTTTTCGGACTAAGTCCGCCCCCTCCGTCTGGCAACACCCGGCCAGTGCGGCCAAGCGCAAGCAGTGCAGCTCAGCTGTGGCTTGCCAACCACCACCGCGCTCACTCTCAATTGTTTTTAGTTTACATTAAACTACCCGCCCACACGCATCGTCAAAACAGTCGTCGTGATTATTTTATCGCCCGCCCGCAGTCTCGCAGTGCTTTTAAGTATTTAGTTGTACCATCTAAATTAAATTCCCTTGTGCATTTAAATTTTGGTTTATTCCTTTTAATAATAATAATCATCTTTCTATTTAACTTAAAAAGAGGACACGGGCTCTTTTTAATTGGGAAACAGTTCATAGTGCTAGTGCATAGTGCAAGAGTTTTTAAACAGAGATATATACTATATATACAACCCATCTCTATGATTTTTTCCAACAACAATATATGCCATATACGTCAGCATTCGGTGAAATTTGAAGCTTCTAGCTGTTAAAATGGGGCTAAAATTGCGAAAATATATATATATACTATATATATATACTATATATACCACCATATATATACTATATATACCACCGATCTGTATGATTTTTTCAGACAACAATATATGATATATACGTAAGCATTCGTTGAAATTTGAAGCCTCTAGCTCTTAAAATAGGGCAGCAATTACGAAAAGTTTCTTATCTGAACAATCGGTTGTGGGGGATATATACTATATATACGACCGATCACATCAATTTTTTCAGGCAACAATATGTGCAATATACGAAATTATATGGTGAAGTTTGAAGCTTCAATCTGTTAAATTGAGTAAGATATTACAAAAATCCTCTTTTTCTGAAAAATCGGTTGTATCGAGGATATATGCTATAGTGGTCAGATCCGGCCGGTTCCGACAAATGTCTAATCGGACACCCAAATACATCCGCTCCCCAAATTTTATGAAGATATCTCAAAAATTGAGGGACTAGTTTGCATACAAACAGACAGACGGACAGACGGGCATGGCTAAATCAACTCAGCTCTTCAACCTGATTATTTCGGTATACTTAATGGTGGGTCTATCTATTTTCCTTTAAGGACTTACAATTTTCGGTTTCGTGACGAAATTAATATACCATTTCATTTTCATGAAAGGTATAAAAATAGGTAGGTTCTTTGTGTGAGGATGCAAAGCTTCACGTTTTTTGTGGTCTGAATGTAAAAACTATGACTACGAATCACGTATTTCAAAAATATATGACGTAAACATAACTATTTGATGAAAGTTGATTAATTTTGAAGCTTCTAGCCGTAAAAAAGGGGCAAAAATGACAGTTTATATGAAGTATATGATATATACCACCGATCTCTATGATTTTTTCAGACAACAATATATGCTATATACGTAAGCATTTTGTGAAATTTGAAGCTTCTAGCTGTTAAAACGGGGCAGAAATTGCGAAAAGTTCCTTATCTGAACAATCGGTTGTATGAGATATATACTATGTATACCACCGATCTCAATGATTTTTTCAGACATCAATATATGCTATACACGTAAGCATTTGGTGAAATTTGAAGCTTATAGCCGTTAAAATGGGGCCGAAATGGAAAAAAAAATATATATTACTATATATACCATCATATATATATTATATATATCACCGATCTCTATGATTTTTTGACACAACAATACATACTATATACGTAAGCAATCGGTGAAATTTGAAGCTTATAGCTGTTAAAATTGGGTAGAAATTGCGAAAAGTTTCTTATCTGAACAATCGGTTGTATGAGATATATACTATATATACAACCGATCTCTATGATTTTTTCAGACAACAATATATGCTATATACGTAAGCAATCGGTGAAATTAAAAGCTTATAGCTGTTAAAATGGGGTAGAAATTGCGAAAAGTTTCTTATCTGAACAATCGGTTGTATGAGATATATACTATATATACAACCGATCTCTATGATTTTTTCAGACAACAATATATGCTATATACGTAAGCTATCGGTGAAATTTGAAGCTTATAGCTGTTAAAATGGGGTAGAAATTGCGAAAAGTTTCTTATCTGAACAATCGGTTGTATGAGATATATTCTATATATACAACCGATCTCTATGATTTTTCAGACAACAATATATGCTATATACGTAAGCAATCGGTGAAATTTGAAGCTTATAGCTGTTAAAATGGGGTATAAATTGCGAAAAGTTTCTTATCTGAACAATCGGTTGTATGAGATATATACTATATATACAACCGATCTCTATGATTTTTTCAGACAACAATATATGCTATATACGTAAGTATTCGGTGAAATTTGAAGCTTCTAGCTGTTAAAATGGGGCTAAAATTTGCGAAAATATATATATATATATACTATATATATATACTATATATACCACAATATACATATATACTATATATACCACCGATCTTTATGATTTTTTCAGACAACAATATATGCTATATACGTAAGCAATCGTTGAAATTTGAAGCCTCTAGCTCTTAAAATTGGGCAGTAATTACGTAAAGTTCCTTATCTGAACAATCGGTTGTGGGGGATATATACTATATATACAACCGATCTCATCAATTTTTTCAGGCAACAATATGTGCAATATACGAAAGTATATGGTGAAGTTTGAAGCTTCAATCTGTTAAATTGGGTAAGATATTACAAAAATCCTCTTTTTCTGAAAAATCGGTTGTATGGAGTATATATGCAGTAGTGGTCCGATCCGGTCGGTTCCGACGAATGTCTAATCGGACATCCAAATACACCCGCTCACCAAATTTTATCAAGATATCTCAAAAATTGAGGGACTAGTTTGCATACAAACAGACAGACGGACATGGCTAAATCAACTCAGCTCTTCAACCTGACTATTTCGGTATACTTAATGGTGGGTCTATCTATTTTCCTTTAAGGACTTACAATTTTCGGTTTCGTGACGAAATTAATATACCATTTCATTTTCATGAAATGTATAAAAATAGGTAGGTACTTTGGGTGAGGATGCAAAGCTTCACGTTTTTTGTGGTCTGCATGTAAAAACTATGACTGCGAATCACGTATTTCAAAAATATATGAAGTAAACGTAACCATTTGATGAAATTTGATGAATTTTGAAGCTTCTATCCGTAAAAAGGGGGCAAAAATGACAGTTTATATGAAGTATATAATATATATACCACCGATCTCTATGATTTCTTCAGACAACAATATATGCTATATACGTAAGCATTTGGTGAAATTTGAAGCTTCTAGCTCTTAAAACGGGGCAGAAATTGCGCAAAGTTTCTTATCTGAACAATCGGTTGTATGAGATATATACTATATATACAACCGATCTCTATGATTTTTTCAGACAACAATATATGCTATATACGTAAGCAATCGGTGAAATTTTAAGCTTATAGCTGTTAAAATGGGGTAGAAATTGCGATAAGTTTCTTATCTGAACAATCGGTTGTATGAGATATATACTATATATACAACCGATCTCTATGATTTTTTCAGACAACAATATATGCTATATACGTAAGCAATCGGTGAAATTTGAAGCTTATAGCTGTTAAAATGGGGTAGAAATTGCGAAAAGTTTCTTATCTGAACAATCGGTTGTATGAGATATATTCTATATATACAACCGATCTCTATGATTTTTCAGACAACAATATATGCTATATACGTCAGCATTCGGTGAAATTTGAAGCTTTTAGCTGTTAAAATGGGGCTAAAATTGCGAAAATATATATATATACTATATATATATACTATATATACCACCATATATATACTATATATACCACCGATCTGTATGATTTTTTCAGAAAACAATATATGATATATACGTAAGCATTCGTTGAAATTTGAAGCCTCTAGCTTTTAAAATAGGGCAGCAATTACGAAAAGTTTCTTATCTGAACAATCGGTTGTGGGGGATATATACTATATATACGACCGATCACATCAATTTTTTCAGGCAACAATATGTGCAATATACGAAATTATATGGTGAAGTTTGAAGCTTCAATCTGTTAAATTGAGTAAGATATTACAAAAATCCTCTTAATCGGACACCCAAATACACCCGCTCCCCAAATTTTATGAAGATATCTCAAAAATTGAGGGACTAGTTTGCATACAAACAGACAGACGGGCATGGCTAAATCTTCAACCTGATTATTTCGGTATACTTAATGGTGGGTCTATCTATTTTCCTTTAAGGACTTACAATTTTCGGTTTCGTGACGAAATTAATATACCATTTCATTTTCATGAAAGGTATAAAAATAGGTAGGTTCTTTGTGTGAGGATGCAAAGCTTCACGTTTTTTGTGGTCTGAAGGTAAAAACTATGACTACGAATCACGTATTTCAAAAATATATGACCTAAACATAACTATTTGATGAAAGTTGATTAATTTTGAAGCTTCTAGCCGTAAAAAAGGGGCAAAAATGACAGTTTATATGAAGTATATGATATATACCACCGATCTCTATGATTTTTTCAGACAACAATATATGCTATATACGTAAGCATTTTGTGAAATTTGAAGCTTCTAGCTGTTAAAACGGGGCAGAAATTGCGCAAAGTTCCTTATCTGAACAATCGGTTGTATGAGATATATACTATGTATACCACCGATCTCAATGATTTTTTCAGACATTAATATATGTTATACACGTAAGCATTTGGTGAAATTTGAAGCTTATAGCCGTTAAAATGGGGCCGAAATGGAAAAAAAAATATATATTACTATATATACCATCATATATATATTATATATATCACCGATCTCTATGATTTTTTGACACAACAATACATACTATATACGTAAGCAATCGGTGAAATTTGAAGCTTATAGCTGTTAAAATGGGGTAGAAATTGCGAAAAGTTTTTTATCTGAACAATCGGTTGTATGAGATATATACTATATATACAACCGAACTCTATGATTTTTTCAGACAACAATATATGCTATATACGTAAGCAATCGGTGAAATTTGAAGCTTATAGCTGTTAAAATGGGGTAGAAATTGCGAAAAGTTTCTTATCTGAACAATCGGTTGTATGAGATATATTCTATATATACAACCGATCTGTATGATTTTTCAGACAACAATATATGCTATATACGTAAGCAATCGGTGAAATTTGAAGCTTATAGCTGTTAAAATGGGGTATAAATTGCGAAAAGTTTCTTATCTGAACAATCGGTTGTATGAGATATATACTATATATACAACCGATCTCTATGATTTTTTCAGACAACAATATATGCTATATACGTAAGTATTCGGTGAAATTTGAAGCTTCTAGCTGTTAAAATGGGGCTATAATTTGCGAAAATATATATATATATACTATATATATTACTATATATACCACAATATACATATATACTATATATACCACCGATCTTTATGATTTTTTCAGACAACAATATATGCTATATACGTAAGCATTTGGTGAAATTTGAAGCTTCTAGCCCTTAAAACGGGGCAGAAATTGCGCAAAGTTTCTTATCTGAACAATCGGTTGTATGAGATATATACTATATATACAACCGATCTCTATGATTTTTTCAGACAACAATATATGCTATATACGTAAGTATTCGGTGAAATTTGAAGCTTCTAGCTGTTAAAATGGGCTAAAATTTGCGAAAAAATATATATATATATATACTATATATATATACTATATATACCACCATATATATACTATATATACCACCGATCTTTATGATTTTTTCAGACAACAATATATGCTATATACGTAAGCATTCGTTGAAATTTGAAGCCTCTAGCTCTTAAAATAGGGCAGTAATTACGAAAAGTTCCTTATCTGAACAATCGGTTGTGGGGGATATATACTATATATACAACCGATCTCATCAATTTTTTCAGGCAACGATATGTGCAATATACGAAAGTATATGGTGAAGTTTGAAGCTTCAATCTGTTAAATTGGGTAAGATATTACAAAAATCCTCTTCTTCTGAAAAATCGGTTCAGCTCTAAAATCAACTCAGCTCTTCAACCTGATTATTTCGGTATACTTAATGGTGGGTCTATCTATTTTCCTTTAAGGACTTACAATTTTCGGTTTCGTGACGAAATAATATACCATTTCATTTTCATGAAAGGTATAAAAAATAGGTAGGTACTTTGTGTGAGGATGCAAATTTTCAGGTTTTTTGTGGTCTGCGTGTAAAAACTATGACTACGAATCACGTATTTCAACAATATATGACGTAAACGTATATATTTGATGAAATGTTATGAATTTTGAAGCTTCTAGCCGTAAAAAAGGGGGAAAAAAATACAGTTTATATGGGGTATATAATATATGCACCACCGATCTCAATGATTTTTTCAGACAACAATATATAATATACATGAAAGCATTTGGTCAAATTTGAAGCTTCTAGCTGTTAAAATGCGCAAAGTTTCGTATTTGAACAATCGGTTGTATGAGATTATATATACCACCGGTCTCTATGATTTTTTCAGACAACAATATATGCTATACACGTAAACATTTGGTGAAATTTGAACATATCTAAACGGCTTTTAATATAAATATAAATTAAAAAATTTGAACATATCTAAACGATTTTTAAGATAAATATAAAATAAACAAGTAAGGAAGGCTAAGTTCGGGTGTAACCGAACTTTACATACTCAGTTGAGAGCTATGGAGACAAAATAAGGAAAATGAACCTGGGGTAACCCTGGAATGTGGTTGTATGACATGTGTATCAAATGAAAGGTATTAAAGATTATTTTAAGAGAGAGTAGGCCATAGTTCTATGAATGGACGCCATTTAGGGATATCGCCATAAAGGTGGACCAGAGCTGACTCTAGAATTTGTTTGTACGATATGGGTATCAAATGAAAGGTGTTACTGAGCATTTTAAGAGGGAGTGGGCCTTAGGTCTATCGGTGGACGCCTTTTCGAGATATCCCCATTAAGGTGGACCAGGGGTGACTCTAGAATGTGTTTGTACGATATGGGTATCAAATGAAAGGTGGTAATAAGTATTTTAAAAGGGAATGGGCTTTAGTTCTATCGGTGAACGCCTTTTCGAGAAATCGCCATAAAGGTGGACCAGGGGTGACTCTAGAATATGTTTGTACGATATGGGTATCAAATGAAAGCTGTTAATGAGTATTTTGAAAAGGAGTGATCCTTAGTTCCATAGGTGGACGCCGTTTCGAGATATCGCCATAAAGGTGGACCAGGGGTGTCTCTAGAATGTGTTTGTACGATATGGGTATCAAACGAAAAGTTTTACTGAGCATTTTAAGAGGGAGTGGGCATTAGGTCTATAGGTGGACGCCTTTTCGAAATGTCGACATCAGGGTGGGCCAGGGGTGACTCTAGAATGTGTTTGTATGATATGGGTATCAAATGAAAGATGGTAATGAGTATTTTAAAAGGGAGTAATCCTTAGTTCTATAGGTGGACGCCTTTTCGAGATATCGCCATAAAGGTGGACCAAGGGTGACTCTAGAATGTTTGTACGATATGGGTATCAAACGAAAGGTGTTACTGACCATTTTCAGAGGGAGTGGGCATGAGGTCTATAGGTGGACGCCTTTTCGAGATATCGTCATTAGGGTGGGCCAGGGGTGACTCTAGAATGTGTTTGTACGATATGGGCATCAAACGAAAGGTGTTACTGAGCATTTTAAGAGGGAGTAAGCACTAGGTCTATAGGTGGACGCCCTTTCGAGATTTCGCCATTAGGGTGGGACAGGGGTGACTCTAGAATGTTTGTACGATATGGGTATCAAATGAAAGGTGTTACTGAGCATTTTAAGAGGGAGTGGGCATTAGGTCTATAGGTGGACGCCCTTTCGAGATATCGCCATTAGGGTGGGCCAGGGGTGACTCTAGAATGTTTGTACGATATGGGTATCAAGCGAAAGGTGTTACTGAGCATTTTAAGAGGGAGTGGCCATTAGGTCTATAGGTGGACGCCTTTTCGAGATATCGCCATTAGGGTGGGCCAGGGTGACTCTAGAATGTGTTTGTACGATATGGGTATCAAATGAAAGGTGGTAATGAGTATTTTAAAAGGGAGTAATCATTAGTTCTATAGGTGGACGCCCTTTCGAGATTTCGCCATTAGGGTGGGACAGGGGTGACTCTAGAATGTTTGTACGATATGGGAATCAAATGAAAGGTGTTACTGAGCATTTTAAGAGGGAGTGGGCATTAGGTCTATAGGTGGACGCCCTTTCGAGATATCGCCATTAGGGTGGGCCAGGCGTGACTCTAGAATGTTTGTACGATATGGGTATCAAACGAAAGGTGTTACTGACCATTTTAAGAGGGAGTGGGCATGAGGTCTATAGGTGGACGCCTTTTCGAGATATCGTCATTAGGGTGGGCCAGGGGTGACTCTAGAATGTGTTTGTACGATATGGGCATCAAACGAAAGGTGTTACTGAGCATTTTAAGAGGGAGTAAGCACTAGGTCTATAGGTGGACGCCCTTTCGAGATATCGTCATTAGGGTGGGCCAGGGGTGACTCTAGAATGTGTTTGTACGATATGGGCATCAAACGAAAGGTGTTACTGAGCATTTTAAGAGGGAGTAAGCACTAGGTCTATAGGTGGACGCCCTTTCGAGATTTCGCCATTAGGGTGGGCCAGGGGTGACTCTAGAATGTTTGTACGATATGGGTATCAAACGAAAGGTGTTACTGACCATTTTAAGAGGGAGTGGGCATGAGGTCTATAGGTGGACGCCTTTTCGAGATATCGTCATTAGGGTGGGCCAGGGGTGACTCTAGAATGTGTTTGTACGATATGGGCATCAAACGAAAGGTGTTACTGAGCATTTTAAGAGGGAGTCAGCACTAGGTCTATAGGTGGACGCCCTTTCGAGATTTCGCCATTAGGGTGGGACAGGGGTGACTCTAGAATGTTTGTACGATATGGGTATCAAATGAAAGGTGTTACTGAGCATTTTAAGAGGGAGTGGGCATTAGGTCTATAGGTGGACGCCCTTTCGAGATATCGCCATTAGGGTGGGCCAGGGGTGACTCTAGAATGTTTGTACGATATGGGTATCAAACGAAAGTTGTTACTGACCATTTTAAGAGGGAGTGGGCATGAGGTCTATAGGTGGACGCCTTTTCGAGATATCGTCATTAGGGTGGGCTAGGGGTGACTCTAGAATGTGTTTGTACGATATGGGCATCAAACGAAAGGTGTTACTGAGCATTTTAAGAGGGAGTAAGCACTAGGTCTATAGGTGGACGCCCTTTCGAGATATCGCCATTAGGGTGGGCCAGGGGTGACTCTAGAATGTTTGTACGATATGGGTATCAAGCGAAAGGTGTTACTGAGCATTTTAAGAGGGAGTGGCCATTAGGTCTATAGGTGGACGCCTTTTCGAGATATCGCCATTAGGGTGGGACAGGGGTGACTCTAGAATGTTTGTACGATATGGGTATCAAATGAAAGGTGTTACTGAGCATTTTAAGAGGGAGTGGGCATTAGGTCTATAGGTGGACGCCCTTTCGAGATATCGCCATTAGGGTGGGCCAGGGGTGACTCTAGAATGTTTGTACGATATGGGTATCAAGCGAAAGGTGTTACTGAGCATTTTAAGAGGGAGTGGCCATTAGGTCTATAGGTGGACGCCTTTTCGAGATATCGCCATAAAGGTGGACCAAGGGTGACTCTAAAATGTTTGTACGATATGGGTATCAAACGAAAGGTGTTACTGAGCATTTTAAGAGGGAGTGGGAATTAGGTCTATAGGTGAACGCCTTTTCGAGATATCGCCATTAGGGTGGGCCAGGTGTGACTCTAGAATGTTTGTACGATATGGGTATCCAACGAAAGGTGTTACTGAGCATTTTAAGAGGGAGTGGGTATTAGGTATATAGGTGGACGCCTTTTCGAGATATCGCCATTAGGGTGGGACAGGGGTGACTCTAGTATGTGTTTGTACGATATGGATATCAAATTAAAGGTATTAATGAGGGTTTTAAAAGCGAGTGGCCCTTAGGTGTATATGTGAAGGCGTTCTCGCGATATCGACCAAAATGTGGACCAGGTGATCCAGAAAATCATCTGTCGGGTACTGCTAAGTTATTTATATATGCAAAACCACTAACAGTATTCCTGCCAAGATTCCAAGGGCTGTTGATTTCGCCTTGTAGAACTTTTTCATTTTCTTCTACTTAAGTGGTAGGTGTCACACCCATTTTACAAAGTTTTTCCAAAGTTATATTTTGCGTCAATAAACCAATCCAGTTACCCTGTTTCATCCCTTTTTTCGTATTTGGTATAGAATTATGGCATTTTTTCATTTTTCGTAATTTTCGATATCGATAAAGTGGGCGTGGTTATGGTCGGATTTCGGCCATATTTTATACCAAGATAAAGTGAGTTCAGATAAGTACGTGGGCTTAGTTTAGTAAAAATATATCGGATTTTGCTCAAGTTATTGTGTTAACGGCCGAGCGGAAGGACAGACGGTGGACTGTGTATAAAAACTGGGCGTGACTTCCACCGATTTCGCCCATTTTCACAGAGAACAGTTACCGTCATAGAGTCTATGCTCTTACCAAATTTGAGAAGGATTGGTAAATTTTTGTTCGACTTATGGCAATAAAAGTATTCTAGACAAACTAAATGAAAATGGGCGGAGCCACGCCCATTTTGAAATTTTCTTTTATTTTTGTATTTTGTTGCATCATATCATTACTGGAGTTGAATTTTGACTTAATTTACTTATATACAGTAAACATATTGAATTTTTTGTTAAAATTTGAATTTAAAAAAATTTTTTTTTAAAAAGTGGGCGTGTTCTTCATCCAATTTTGCTAATTTTTATTTAGAACATATATAGTAATAGTAGTAACGTTCCTGCCAAATTTCATCATGATATCTTGAACGACTGCCAAATTACAGCTTGCAAAACTTTTAAATTACCTTCTTGTAAAAGTGGGCGGTGCCACGCCCATTGTCCAAACTCTTACTAATTTTCTATTCTACGTCATAACGTCAACCCATCTACCAAGTTTCGTCGCTTTATCTGTCTTTCGTAATGAATTATCGCACTTTTTCGGTTTTTCGAAATTTTCGATATCGAAAAAGTGGGCGTGGTTATAGTCCGATATCGTTCATTTTAAATAGCGATCTGAGATGAGTACTCAGGAACCTACATACCAAATTTCATCAAGATACCTCAAAATTTACTCAAGTTATCGTGTTAACGGACGGACGGACGGACGGACGGACGGACATGGCTCAATCAAATTTTTTTTCGATCCTGATTATTTTGATATATGGAAGTCTATATCTATCTCGATTCCTTTATATATGTACAACCAACCGTTATCCAATCAAACTTAATATACTCTGTGAGCTCTGCTCAACTGAGTATAAAAATAGGTAGGTACTTTGGGTGAGGATGCAAAGCTTCACGTTTTTTGTGGTCTGCATGTAAAAACTATGACTGCGAATCACGTATTTCAAAAATATATGAAGTAAACGTAACCATTTGATGAAATTTGATGAATTTTGAAGCTTCTATCCGTAAAAAAGGGGCAAAAATGACAGTTTATATGAAGTATATAATATATATACCACCGATCTCTATGATTTTTTCAGACAACAATATATGCTATATACGTAAGCATTTGGTGAAATTTGAAGCTTCTAGCTATTAAAACGGGGCAGAAATTGCGCAAAGTTTCTTATCTGAACAATCGGTTGTATGAGATATATACTATATATACAACCGATCTCTATGATTTTTTCAGACAACAATATATGCTATATACGTAAGTATTCGGCGAAATTTGAAGCTTCTAGCTGTTAAAATGGGGCTAAAATTTGCGAAAATATATATATATATACTATATATACCACCATATATATACTATATATACCACCGATCTTTATGATTTTTTCAGACAACAATATATGCTATATACGTAAGCATTCGTTGAAATTTGAAGCCTCTAGCTCTTAAAATAGGGCAGTAATTACGAAAAGTTCCTTATCTGAACAATCGGTTGTGGGGGATATATACTATATATACGACCGATCTCATCAATTTTTTCAGGCAACAATATGTGCAATATACGAAAGTATATGGTGAAGTTTGAAGCTTCAATCTGTTAAATTGGGTTAGATATTACAAAAATCCTCTTTTTCTCAAAAATCGGTTGTATGGAGGATATATGCTATAGTGGTCAGATCCGGCCGGTTCCGACAAATGTCTAATCGGACTCCCAAATACACCCGCTCACCAAATTTTATGAAGATATCTCAAAAATTGAGGGACTAGTTTGCATACAAACAGACAGACGGAGAGACGGACAGACGGACAGACGGACATGGCTAAATCAACTCAGCTCTTCAACCTGATTATTTCAGTATACTTAATGGTGGGTCTATCTATTTTCCATTAAGGACTTACAATTTTCGGTTTCGTGACGAAATTAATATACCATTTCATTTTCATGAAAGGTATAATGACACTTGAAGATTTGTTATAATAATAAAAAAAAATTGTGTATAACACAACGCCGATTTACGAGTCCTGAAGTGATGTGGAAAAAAGATGTAACGTAGCACTCTCTATGGTCCAACCCTGTCGAAACAAATGTTTTCCTTGGACTACCGTTAGATATATCCTCCGTAGAGTCTAATATATCCTGACCGAGATACCTATGCCTCGTCCTCGTAAAGGCTGGACAGCTAAGCCTAAGTGACCTGTAGTTGTTGTTGTCTTCCATACAGTTTACACAGCTGGGGCTGTCCAGGATGTTGAGACGCACAGCGTGGACTCCCATTGGACAGTGCCCTATTAACACACAATAACCATGGAGAGATGAATTTAAGTAAAGCCTAATAGCTCTTCCAAACGCTTGGAGTCAACAACTGGCAAGAAATACCTGAAAACCTGGTAAGAGATTGTTTCAGCCCAGCGCTTGCTTAGCTCCCTCGAGGTCCACCTATCCAGAAGCGAAGAGAAAATGGCCAGCGGAATCTCAAAATCTTTACTGGCAGCCTTGTTGAGTTTGCAGGTGCCCGCTCGGGCCAATAGATCGGCGTCAAAGTTACCAGGGGTGCCCTTGTGCTCAGCCACCCATATAACCTTTATCGACAGTATTTCGATGCCACTGAAAGAGAGGGCAAACCCTCGTTTTTAGCCTTCGACCTCACGGTGGCAGCGCTTGGAGATTTGATAGTGGCCTGATTACCTGAGTAAATATTAAATTCCCTCACAGTAACGGCGGCGGACAGCATCCCGCCTGGAAGACGCGGAGGTCATCGGGCAGCCTAAATTTCCTGCTATATATCGAGTTCTTGAGAGAATACTCCCCACCAACCATCCCCACCAAGTTTTCAAGATAGCCTGCTATCAAGGGAACATATTACATTCAGGAGATACATCAGGTTTGCCAAGTATGACCCTCGTTATGTAAGAATTTGACCTTTTGCAGAGTGCAGAGCGTAGCTGAACCATTAAGGTGCTAGCCCGACACCTGCGGGAACGATTTGATATGTCCACATAGAACCTTCTACATCATCCCACCCCGTATTTATCCTCTGAAACGGTAGGAAATTGCATATTGCATATATTGTGCATCAATATTAATGGAAATGCATTGCGCTTCAATACATTGAGCATTCCCGCCTCGATATGCAAACGATGATAAGGCGTCACATGGAGACATCCCGTGGAAGTTCTGAGTGCAGTGTCCTTAGAGGCCTGTAGCCTTCTCCAGTGGCTGTCGTTTAGGCCAATCCTGACACACATATTTGGAAGCAGAGAAAGGGGGAATCTCCACTGAGTTAAAAGGGACAGGGTGGAGGAAGACGGCCAAAATCGGTTAGGCGGTTAAGCGTCAATTAATGATGATGAGATAGTAAATTGTTGCGATCTATACGTCTATTGTGCGCTCATTCTTTTCAAATTACCAGATTCAAGTAAGGCGCTTTCAGAAAATACAGGAAGGCTGAAGTGTATTTGCCTGTTCTCCAGTTTCAGCGAGTCAGCGATGTTTCGTATGGATGTCACTACGAATAAAATTATCTTATTTATAAGAGCTTTTTTGGTCGTCCAATTTAAAGCAAAAACATTGGTTTTTCTTTTTTTCCTCCAACGAGTTTCGACACGTTATTGTGTCTTCTTCCGGGAGACTATGTATTTATTTCGACAAGAAAACATAATTAGAAAATATTTTACAAATTATACTACTTACATAACTTAACATGAATTGCGGACTGCGAATTAACTGCACATTTTTACAAAAATATATACATTTAACATAATCTAAATCTTTACATTTAAAAAACATCTACACCCTATCCCAGCTGTTCGTCAACTATTGGTTAACACAAATTTGTATGCACAGCTGATAATATTTACATCCTTTTGTAATTCATTGCATTATTTATCTGCTGTTGGATTCAAAGCCCTTCTAACGTTAATCTTTTCTTTATTTTGCTTTTCACGTCTATTATGCGTACATTATCGAAATCAGCTGAGTGATCGAATTTGTTGATGGGCTGCGCTAAGGCTGTCGTCATCTTTCTATTTTTTGCGTCTGCTTTATGTTAGCCTACTCTCACTCCCAAAGCTCGCTTCGTTGTTCCTATATATATTTTATCGCAGGGTTCGCCTTCTTTACCATTACATTAAATTTTATAAATAACGTTGTTGTTGTCCTTTTTTCGTTCTGTCTTTAGTTTTTGTAAATATTGTATTAACTGTTAGATGTGGTCGATGTGCAAAAGGTATAATGTTGTTGGGTATGTACATATGTGCCTAACGCGTTCATGTCTCTTAGTCCTGGTATATATGCTATGCCGGTAAATATTTTCTTCTGGTTATCTATTTTTGTGTTCTGATATTAACGTTGTATTCTTTTCTGAACTCCTGGTCGCTGAGATTATAAATTTTTTCAATCAGGTTCAACGCAGTGTCCCTTTTTGAGTCCAGGGATGATTCGAGTTAAAATTAATCCTGGACGGGGCTATAGACTTGGCATACCAGCTTTTTTATGCCGTTGTTGAATCTGAGGAGTTGAATATCCAAAAACGCCAGCTTTGTATTTTCTTCTCCTTCACAAGTAAAATTGACTTTTGTATGTTGGTTATTGAGGGTTCTCAGTATCACTTCTACGTCCGTTTTCTTAATTATAGCAATTGTGTCGTCTACATATTCCTTTATGTATTCTATATAGATTCCTTTTGATCTTAATTCAGCGATACTGTCGTCTAGTATTTTGTATAAGATAATGTCCACTACAGTCGGGGATAGACGATTCCCAATTGGCATTCCAAATACTTGTTGGTATATTATTTCGTCGCTAACAAAGTAGTTCTTGTCTCTCAAACAAAATTCTAGTACCGATAAAAAGTCCTCCTTCGTAAGAGTTGTTTGGTTTTATAGAGTTGGCCACTTTTGCATAATTGTTCAGATTGCTAAGTGGATTGGGATGTTCGTAAAGAGCGGGAATACCAGTATTTCGTAGTCTTCGATTCTAGTTTCTTTTAAATTTTCTTTCAATTGTAACGAGTATTTGATATTGTAATTTTCCGAGACAATATTCTTTAATATTTGCTGAGCTACTAAGCCTTTTTAGCAGCTATACAAAATCAAGTAAAAGACGCGATTCCGATTTGCACTACTTTATTTCAGAAAAGTTATACAACGAATGACTTAAGAACTATTTTGCGTTTATATTTCCTAATTTACGATGATTCCAATTACAAAAGAATGTGTCCCAAAACTGTTTTTATTATTCTTAAACAATTGTTTTTTTGGAGCTCTAAGTAAATGCATGCCATCCCATATATTGCTTGTGTGGATATACACACATTACGCACATAAATATTTATGCGCCTAATTGTTTTACATTTAACGTACCTATGTTCAAATGTTTCTACAATAGGTTTGTGTGTTACTAATGAGGGAATAGGAAAATATGCAAAAAGGTTATCGCACGTATGTACATAAGTTTAAATTGTAATAGTTAGATTAAGGTGGTTCTAAAATTTTGGACTTCAGTATGTGAATATATTCTATTGATTTTCAATGTCGGCTGCTGCTCCGAACATCCTCCTCCCCGTTGAAAGGTTAGGGCTTTCAACAGAATCATTTACTGGAAGGACGCACAGCTTATGCACTGCTCGACGAGTTGTACCAGTAGATGTACGCAGGACTGCCACTCGCACTACCCCATCTTCTCCAGATATTACTTCGATTACGCGTGCTAAGGGCCACCTTAAGGGTGGCGAGTTTTCCTCCTTTAGACAAACGATGTCACCGACTTTAATGTTGGCCTGAGGTGTACGCCATTTGGAGCGTTGTTGAAGAAGAGTTAGATACTCACGAGACCAGCGCTTCCAAAAAACTTGTTGTATGTATGTTGCGCGCTGCCATCGGCCAAGTCGATTATAGTTTAAACTTGTAATGTCTGGTTCAGGAAGAGCTGTCATCGGACCGCCGATTAAAAAATGGCCTGGTGTTAACACATCTAGATCTTCTGGATTTTCTGAAAGAGGTACTAGAGGACGCGAATTAATTATAGCGGATATTTGACATACCAAAGTACGCAATTCATCGAAGTCAAGCATGAATGAGCCAATGGAACGGTAAAAATGCTGTTTTTCTGTTTTTACGGCCGCTTCCCACAAACCGCCGAAGTGTGGAGAGCGAGGTGGAATGAAGCGCCAATCGAAACCATGCTCAAGACAAAAATTGTGGACTTCTCTGCGGAAATTATCGCTGAGGACTAAGTTTCGCAGCTCGCGGAGCTCATTCTTGGCACCTACGAAGTTTGTGGCATTATCCGACCAGATACAGCTTGGGATGCCCCGGGTAGCGATAAATCGTTTTAGTGCATCAATGAATGCACCAGTTGACAGGTCTCTTACCAACTCCATCCAGACAGCCTTTGTCGCGAAACATATAAATACGCTAACATAACATTTTTGAGGCGGCTTGTTGCGTACTTCAGACTTGTAATAAAACGGGCCGCAGTAGTCTACACCAGTAACTATGAAAGGACGTGAAGCCTGAATGCGCTCTTTAGGTAGGTCACCCATTATGTGCTGGACGAGTCGTGGCCTACACCTGCAGCAAATGATGCATTTCTGAAGAACTCGTGAGACGGTTTTGCGTCCACCTATTGGCCAGAACTGCATACGAATGAAGGCAAGCAAGGCTTGCGGGCCTGCGTGATGATGTTTTCGATGAAAGTATGTGATTATTGTATTTGTAAGTGGATGGTCTTTTGGTAGAATATGGTAAAGAGGAATAGAAGTAGCAATTTATCAGTCAAACAAACCACCGCTGTATAGCTAAATGGTTAGCGCAGCGTGCCCAAAGCGTACTGATGATGAAGGCTTAGCACCCTTCGAAATGGATCTATCTACGCAGCTATGGCAGGTTGTCTGAAAAAAATTTTCTACTTACTATTCCAAAAACCAAATGCAATTTTTCAATTATAGAAAAATTTAAAAAAAACAATAATTATTACAAAAGATTATTGTTCTGGCCTTGAGCTCTTTTCGAACCTTGTAACAAAACTGTGATAATATACAAAACGGAATATAAAAATAAGATAAAGGACCTTCTAAATGACAGGCAAACGTGTAGAACGATAACAATTGACCCGAAGCAACAGTTGTTAAGGAACAACAACGCCTTCATAAATGAAATATATAAGCAAAAGAACATTGACGCGAAAACTAGACAATTATTGACATGCCATGCAGCTAGAACACCTAAATTATATGGACTACCAAAAATCCACAAGGAAAGCATGCACTTAGACCCATTTCATCGTCGGTTAACGTCCCATGCTACAAACTCGCAAAATTCATTGGAAGAATATTAAAGTATATTGTCTCGTAAAATTACAATATCAAATACTTATTTTTGTTGTTTACGGCCTTTGAATTATAACTTTTTAAATATAAACGAGCTCTAGGCCAAATATTTGTATATTATTAATAAAACACAATACGTGAATTTTTGATATACAATTATATTATTTAATTTGTCGATATTTCGACTTCAGTCTGAAGTCATCATCAGGACTAGGTACGAAAAGAACAAACATACATATTAAAATCATAAAAATACACATTTGCACAAGTACAGAACTTACATTTTTGAATGCAATATGTCGACTAGTGTAACAAAAATATAAGTTTACGAACAGTGCAAAGCAAATAACAATAAAATGTAAATAACACACAGCCGTTATCATAAACAAAAAATTAACATAAGCAGAAAGTTATCTAAATGAGTAGTGAGCGCCGCTCAAGTGATATCAGCTGCAGCCTGCAGGTGAACTCTTTGGTAAACAGTGGGAGATGTTCTTATCTATTATTGTTGTTGTTGTTGATCAGCTGCCTAAAGGCAGAGGCAATACCAATTGTATCAGATTTGAAGTTCACCCGTTTGTCGCTGGGTGTATTTATTATGTGCAGCATCTCTAATATGTAGCGTTTGTTGTAATTCCTCTCTTGCTGTAGAATTTCTACATTTTCTAAATTGGGAGAGTGTCCAGTTTCTCTGCAATGCTGTGTTAGCGCCGTTTTGCCATCATTAGGGTTGTTGCGATTTTTAATATTCGTTTTATGCCCGGAAATCCTCGTTTTTAGTTTCGATTTAGTAGTCCCCACATATACTTTGTCGCATACGTGGGACCCGTCACCATTACATAGAATTTTATATATCAAGTCCGATTTCTCATATTTATCTATTCTACTCTTGGTATAACTGAAAATTTGTCGCAACGTATTATTGTAGGTAAAGGCTAAATTATATTTCTTTTGTCATAAATATTTGAATATTTTATTCTGTTAGACAGGCCTGACACATATGTAGTCGATTTATATATTCAAATATATATATATATCAAATACTGGTATCCTTTGACGCCGTTTCGCTGTTTACGAACATCCCAATCCACTTAGCAATCCGAACAATTGTGCAGAATTGGCCAACTCTAGAGATCCAATCAACTCTTACGAGGAAGGAATTGTTATCGGTACTAGAATTTGGTTTGAGAGACAACAATTACTTTGTTAGCGACGAAATAATATACTAACAAATATTTGGAATGCCAATGGGGAATCCTCTATCCCCGACTGTAGCGGACATTGTATTAGACAAAATACTAGATGACAGTATCGCTGAATTAAGATCAAATGGAATCTATATAAAATACATAAAGAAATATGTAGACGACACATTTGCTATAATTAAGAAAACTGACGTAGAAATGATACTGAAACCCCTCAATATCCAACATACAAAAATCAATTTTACTTGTGAAGAAGAAGAAAATACAAAGTTGGCGTTTTTGGATATTCAACTCCACAGATTCAGCAACGGCATAAAGAAAGCTGGTATGCCAAATCTGAAGCCTCGTCCAAGATGATTAATTTCAACTCGAATCATCCCTGGACTCAAAAAAGGAACACTGCGTTGAACCTGATTGAAAAAATATATAATCTCAGCGACCAAGAATGCAGAAAAGGGAACTTAAAATCAGAACACAAAAACAGATAACCAGAAGAAAATATTTACCGGCATAGCATATGTACCAGGACTAACAGACATGAAAACGTAAGGCAAATATGTACATACCCAACAACACTATAGCTTTTGCTCCTCGACCACATCAAACATTTAATACAATATTTACAAAAACTAAAGACAGAACAAAAAACGGAAAACAACACAACGTTATTTATGACATTTAATGTAATGGCAAAGAAGGCGAATCCTGCGATAAAATATATAAAGGAACAACGAAGTGAGTTTTGGGAGTTAGAATAGGCAGACGCAAAAAATAGAAAGATGACGACAGCCTTAGCGCAGCACATAAACAAATTCGATCACTCAGCTGATTTCGAGAATGCACGCATAATAGATGTGAAAAGCAAAATAAAGAAAATATTAACGTTAGAAGGGCTTTGAATCCAACAGCAGATAAATAATGCAATGAATTACAAAAGGATGTAGATATTATCAGCTGTGCATACAAATGTGTGTTAACCAATATTTAACGAACAGCTGGGATAGAGTGTAGATGTTTTTTAAATGTAAAAATTTAGTTTATGATTAAATATATTGGTTTGGTGAGCTTGAGGCCGTACAGTAAATAAAACACGTTTATTTTCCTTTTTCAAATATCGACCAATTAAATATTTTCGAAAAGGAAAATAAACGTGTTCTATTTACTGTACGGCCTCAAGCTCATCAAACCAATATATTTAATCATATCAAATAAGGCCAACAAAATATAGAAATTTAGATTATGTTAAATGTATATATTTTTGTAAAAATGTGCAGCTAATTCGCAGTCTGCAATTTACGTTAAAGCATGTATGTACTATAATTTAGAAACTATTTTCTAATTATGTTTTCTTGTCGAAATTAATACATAGTCTCTCTGAAGAAGACACAATAACGTGTCGAATCGGGTTCGGATGGAAAATAGAAAAACTAATATTTTTGCTTTAAATTGAACGACCAAAAAAGCTCTAATAAATAAGAGAATCTTATAGTTACTGACATTCAGACGAAACATCGCTGACCCACTGAAACTGGAGAACAGGCAAATACAATTCAGCCTTCCTGTATTTTCGGAAAGTGCTTAACTTGAGTCTGGTAATGTGAAAAGAATGAGCGCACAATAGAGGTATATATTGCAACAATTTACTATCTCATCATCATTAATTGACGCTTAACCGCCTAGGCGATTTTGGCCGTCTTCCTCCATCTGTCCCTTTTAACTCAGTGGAGATACCCCCTTTTCCTTCTTCCAAATACGGTTGTCAGAATTGGCCAACCACTCGTGTGCTACGCTTACCCCGACCTAAAGGACAGCCACTGAAGAAGGCTACAGGTCTCTAAGGACACTGCGCTCAGAACTTCCACGAGATGTCTCCATGTGACGCCTGATCATCGTTTGCATAACGAGGCGGGAACACTCAATGTATAGAAGCTCAATGAATTTCCATTGCACAATATATGCAATATACAATTTCCTACCGTTGCAGAGGACGAATGCAGGGTGGGATGATATAGAAGGTTCTATGTGGTCATATCAAATCTTTCCCGCGATCGTCGGGCTAGTACCTTAATGGTCCAGCTTCGCTCTGTGAACATTAAATTGCACATGGAACTAACAAAAACTCTCTTGAATTAAAAAAAATATCTTAGTACCTCAAATCGCGGACCCCCTCATAAACCCCGGGCCCCCCTCTCGCTGACCCTGGTGATGTGCTATATATATATATATATATATATATATATATATGTATGTAAAGTTAAATAAGCACGTGCACAAGCATATCCATACCTACTGAAAAGAGGTGCGCCACTGCGTATAAGTAACATTTTATTATTACGTATAAACAAATAAAAAAAATTGGAATAAAATAATATTGCGACTATAAACTGAGATATGACCTCTCCTATGTCTCAAGTTAGATCAAACTACACACGTGGTGCAAAACAAATTCAAAATCCATTCAGTAGTTTAGGAGTCCATCGCGGCCGAAAATGTTGTGACACGTGTTTTTATATATTAAAATAAATAATTGGCGGATTTTGCCTATTGGTATAGCGGAATATTTTCAACCAATTTTTGCAGTAAAACCAACGGTAAGAAAATTTCCGCATTATTCATATCTATATGTATATATATATATATATATATATATATATGTTTTGCAGTTTACAAAAAATAGTATAACTTTTGTGGAAAAAAAGTTTTATTATTTTC